>NW_010267685.1:0-25099 GCF_000690775.1 Eurypyga helias
TATATATATATAACTATGTATATATAGTTATATGCCATAACTGTTACTGAAACATTATCTGTATAAACCTGTTAATATTTGCATAGACAGCTGTACTACTATATAGGCCTATGGTTAATCAGTTTATATAAGTCATCAAATTAAAATTTTTCCCCTCCAGAGAGGAAATTTTCCTTGAGATTTTCCAGTTCTTTTGTGATTCTGACAAAAATATCACCCAGAAAAAAATATTTGGGAGCAGGGGGGGAAAAGGTAAGGGGTTGTTCCCACTCCTCTCTCATACAATACCTTTCTCCTGCTCCATGTTTTAGGAAAGTATTGAAAACTAAAGCTATTTTCATAATAAATATATGATTGGGGGTTTTTGTTTGTTTTGTTTATTTGTTTGGGCTGGTTTTGGGTTTTGTTAGGGATTGGTTTTGGTTTTGAGGTTTTTTGGTGGGGAAGGGGGTAGGTTTTGGGTTTGATTTTAAGTCTCCAACAATGAAAGCAGTAATCTTTTGCCCAGCTACAAGACATGCAAACTAGGTGAAATGATGGGTGCCATTATTTCACAGAGCAGCAAATAATAAGTTATATCTTATTTCCATTCAAGGCTGTATGCTGGCCATGATAATATTTCTCTCCTTAGAAGATATGTGGATGGGAATAAAATCACAGGTGGAGAGGCAAGGGAGACCAGATCAGAGAGAGTGTGTAAGAGGTCAGTCAGGAAAAATGCATTAAATCCAATCATTTGGTAATCTAAAGAGAGAGGCGCTACAATATTTATTCTCTCTTTATCACTGTGCCCATAATTTGAAGTGTCCTAGAGACTTTCATCATCTAAAAACAACAGATCTTTGTTGCTTTGGTGTGATTTTTTTAATTTTAAATCTCATGTAAGCAGAAGTAGTTGTTCGGCGTTTCATCTCTTCCCAACGTGACAATATGTATTGTATTTACCAGAAAGATTTTTCTTTGCAAAAGCAGGAGTTTAAGAACAAACATCATCAGAATCACTTTAAGCTGCCCTAAATCAGTGCCTATCAATTAAAAACGTTCACTTACACTTGCAATTATGAAAGCAATTTACATACAGCTCTAAAGAGACAACTTTCATCTATACAGGTCTGTCAAATACTTGCTTCAATAGAACTAAATCAAAATTAAGAGTATCTTTCTACAATATGTTGATCTATAACACCATAATAATGTAGAGCTTTATACTTAAAACTCATTATGAAGATTTAAAACAAACACCACCTGTAAATTTGATTTTCCTGTGTCTGTAGAACTTTCAAGAATCTTTTCAAAACATGAAACTGTATGAAAGTTTCTCTATTAAAATGTACAAATAAAACCCACAGACAAGTAGCAGCTAAAACTGCCTTCCCATTAAGCTTAAGGCTAAGAAAAGCCCACCAAAAAAAAAAAAAAAAAAACCAAAACCCAAACCCCAGAAAAATCAGCGGAGTGCTGGGCAGGCATGCACATGACACTATTCTTGTCCAGTTTCTGTAATCACAAATCTGATCCATCACACAGAATGTGGATTTTCACTTTTGCCAAAGGCCAATTTGAGTTTCTGGGTTGTTATTAAATTAGAATAGCTTTAAAAGAAGGGGATACTTTCCACTTCTCATAAAATGAGCAGGAAAAGCTTCATATTTAAGTAATTAATTAATGAAGTCTCATAATTGATGTTACGGCAACTGGAAGAAGCACTTGCCATTAAATATAAAATACAACCTGATATAGCGGAAGGTATTAAAAGTAATCAAACTTCCTGCTTTGTGCAAGTTGTAGCCTCCAAAACACGTTCCCTCCTATTCAACTGTCTTTACTGAAATCACTGAGGAAAAGCAAATAAAAAGGAAAGAACCAAGAAAATGTCTCCCAAAAATTCAAGTAAATTCTAGAAATCTACAATATCCTCATTATCTGATTTTTCTTATTTTATGTTCAAGAACCTGAAATTTTTGAGTAGTTTTATTTCACTGTTATACCAGACTGAAAGGAACCTTTCTGGAGGAAGTTTTTTGCTTTTGTTCTCACCATCCAACAGTATTTTAATTGGCAAGAAATTAATTTTCATGACTGTTTTGCCCATGATGATAATTAAGTGATCTGCCTGTCTTTATCATGATCCACAAATCTTTGCATCTTGGTTTTTCTCCCTATCTTACTGAGGGAATCAGAGAACGGCTGGGTGAGCATCTGGCTCCCAGCAAAGGTCAACCCACCACACCAGGGAATACCAACTTGAAACAGTCATTGCTGTCCGGAACCACTGCACAGAGCTCATCACATAAACCAGGTCTCTAAACTACAATATTATGGTTTTTAGAGGTGCACATGAGGAAGAAGAAATGAAGTTAATTTAATCCCTATGATGAAAGTTTTAGATTTTGTAAATTAGGAAACCCTAAGGAAAAAAACAAAAAAAAAGGCCCTTTGTATCTGGAAGGATCCAAAAATTGAAAGGAAAAAAAGTCAGGAAGAGGGGACTATCACCAAAATATTCTTTATCCCAAGTATATTTTCCTAGTTGTCTCATGAGCTGGAAGGTGAGTGAGAAAAAGAAGTCACTATTTAAACAGCTAAAACATCAGCTGTACTTTGTCATTATGGCATATAAAGCTTACTTATGCAAAACATGCACTTAATGCCTAGAGTTCCACATTTGCAATTTTTACAGCAGTACTGCAGAAATGCTTATCTTAAGTGAACATAAGCAGCAAAGGAAAATAACTTTGTCTTTCTGAAGCCGTGAACCAGGCTACACAGAACACAGCAGAACAATTTGTAATGAATCACATCTGGCCAACGTTGCAGCTACAACGTGAGTCACACAACTGAAAGGGACACTGAATACGATTGCCTTGCCAAGCTGTTGGGAAGGAGAAGTTTACCTGTGCTGCACTTTTATTGTACAACCTGCCCTCTCCCAGAAATGCTCACTTTCGAGGACTCCAATAACTTGCTGAATACAGAGTCGATAAGCTGTGCAGGAATAGAACCCATACAGCATGAGGTTGCAGAAGAAAGTCCCGGGGGGAGTGGTTCTGTGTTAAATTTCCTCTTACATTATCCACACACAACAAATAACCCCTGTTGCTGCTGAACAGCTCCTTGTAACTGTCCAGGTTATTTTTCATTTCAGACTGATCTATAATGTTAGAAACATGAAAAATATAATAATAGCAGTATAGAAATTTAAAAACATAAATGAAACCCACAGGATTCAAAGAACCTTGTAAATGATGCCAGATAATTTTTAAAACGCACTCTAAACTGTATTTTTACTTTACTGTACAAAATGTTTACTCAAATACTCTTCAGTGCTCACCAGATATGCACACGAAGCTCTCTTGGGAACTTTCTGCAGTGCCAGTTGCAAATCAAACAGAAGCACTTTTCCAGCGAGAGCTGTGCTGCATTTGGCAACATTAGGTACATCTCTTGTAGCCCACATATTTCTTCATCGCACATTGTTTAATTGCACACCATTTGCAGCATTGGTAGCCACCTAGGAGGTGGCTTTTGGTGCTTACGCCTTAGTAGTAGTATTGTTAGTATTATTAGTATCACTATTGTATTAGTTTATATTCAACTATTACATCGTTCCTATCACAACCCATGAGCTTCCTTGTCTTTTCCTCCACTGGAGCAGGGGGATGGAAGGTGAGCGAGCAGCTGTGTGGTACTTTGCTGCTGGCTGGGATTAAATCACAACAGTAAGTAACAGTCACAAGGGTGTCAGAGCTAAGTGTGATTAGAATTTGCAGCTTTCTAGTCAAAACAGTTAAAACCCCATAATTCACGAGCGCAAGTACTCCATGTGATGGCATCGGTAAAAGCACCGGCATTGGTTTCAACACGTAGATTGAGTTTGCAAAACCAAAACAGGTAAACTGTTAACCTTTAGGGCTGCCCAATCTTTCCTTGTTGACTCAAACTGGCAAGCTCACTTTCCACTACTACTACAAACTGCCTCCTTCTCTAAGGCTGTTGTTTAGCTTCGGAAGTTAAAAATCACATTCGGTCAAATTTCAGATTCAGGTATAATTTCCTCAAAACAAATGCTGCATTTCCAAAACTTTAAATATGGAAAATTAGTGTGAAGTTTCTCAAGGTCAAAATAGGTGAATTATTATAGCCATGAAAGCATCAGAGACAAGATCTCTCTTTGCACCCATCAACAACTGAAACTGCCACAGAGCATTAAAGGAGACGTATAGATATCATTTTTACTGTAACAATGATAAGCTAAGTACATCCTTAAATTCGTCTTCCCATTTTTCTCATTTCAGTTCATTTTTTTTTTAACTGCATTATCGTTAATCCAAAAATTCTCAAGAGAAGCAGGCCCTCAACAGTAGCTTTGATCTCACCAAAAAAAAGTAGAGGTGTCACCCAAAAATTTCAGTTGGAGGTTTAGTTTAAATACATGTTCCTATTCTAAGCAGGAGAAACAACAGCAAGAAAATACTGAAAGCTCTGACTTTCACCTCAAGACAATTTGCTTTTGTATTACTTTTCCCCTAGTAAATAGGGGAATATAGTTAAGACCTCAATAGTTAAGCCCTCAAGATAACTCCAGGGGATCATCACCAGCAAGAAAAATAATCCCACTTTCTCGATATTTTGCTGTGCCGCCTGAACCAGTATTCCTGCTCAAAGGATCTTTCCAGCTCAGCAGTCACGCCCTCTGGCTTTTTCTCAGGACAAATCCTTACACATGATCCACATGCCATTTCCACGTTATTTATACAGCAACGCTTACAGCCGCCTCTTGCTGCAAGGACCACAAGAGTCTTCAGCAATAATGGCAACGCTTGTTCTGATAACAGGAGGCATTAGCAGGAGCCGCTTTCCATATGCTGCATTAATAAGGTTCACATTTCACTGTCTGCATGTGGCCTTATTCTTCAGAGCAAATTTCAGCTATTTATACAATTTTGATACCCAGAAAAGCAGTTTAACTGTCATTACTATGACCTGTAAGTCCGAATGATCATTAGCTAGAACACTATACTTACAAAGCCCATTTTCCAAGTCTTAATGGAAAGTGACCAAGTGAGCTGATTAAACCCATCTGATTATTAAACTCCAGGGCATGTCATAAATACTTCACGGAGACATCACTATTATTAACACATGTTTAGAGAAAAGTAGAAGTCTGAAGTAGGTGCAGAGTATGTAACACCTTTTAAGCACTGAAATAGCTTGAATTTACATAACTCAGTTTCAAGTTGCAAGAATTAGCCAGCAAACAGTTTCAAGTTGTCTATTTTTCTCTTCCTTGCAGTTTTGATATCCAAAACTTCCCTTTCTGATCTACTACTTAATTCCTTTCTAGGCCCAGGTGAGCACCTGCTCACTTCCAACCTACCTTTTGGTCTCAATCTCATTTTGTGCAACATCACTGCTAATTATTCTCACACTGCTGGCATCTGCCCTATATCTTTCACCACCTTTTTATACTTGCTTTTTCACTTTCTGGTCCAGTGCTTGCCCTAAATTTTTTCTTCCCATATGGTTTCTGCCTCCAAGGTCTTTAACCCAACATGGCTAATCTTTCCAGGTTCAATTTCCTAATCTCCTAACCAGTTATTCCATACTTTGTATCTTCCAGGTGTTGGGGAATTTCTATGGCACCCCTTGAGGTGAATTAAACACACATTTGTGCTTAAATATTAAAAAAAAAAAAAAAGAAAAAAAGAAAAAGAGTAATGAACAATGCATTGGACAGTCCTACCACCATAAGCAGCTCTACAAGGAGTATGCAAAAACACATCAGGAGCCGGTTCCCTATGTACACTTGCACCAGCACCAATCCTGCAAGGGTTGACACGGGACACCTCGGTCCAGTTCAAACCCCAGCACCAGCCCTACTGCCCAGACACTGGCATTACATGATCACTACAATACTGTGCCTGTTTCTTCTCTCATCAGCAAGGGAAACTTCAGGGAGTCGCTCTCTCTCAGGCATTCACCCTTCTGCACCTGGACCTTCTTGCCCCCCATGCCAGATCATTTCTTGGTCACAAGTTACAACTGCTGAGCAGTAGCAATTTGAATAATTTAATATCCCCTTCACAAGCTCAAATTCTTTTGGTTCGTCCCCTGTCCAAGCCTTCTGGGCCATGCTCCTTCAGTTTCTTATACTCTTCAGGTTATCAGCAATCTTATTCCTCACCTTCGTCTCAAGGAGCAGTAGGAAGGGATGAAATCCTTTCACAATTCTGACCTGACTGAAAAAAAAAACCAAACTTCAATAAAAGTTGCACCTCCCATCACAACAGCTTCTTCTCTACTTTGGCAGAAAAATTCCCTGTCTCCAGCGCTGAGGAAGTTAGGCAGCTCTGCTACGGGCAGGATGTTGGAAAATGTGGTAGCCTCTATGAACAACCACAGTAACACCAGCATTTCTTAAGCAGACTGCTTCAAAGTGACAGGCACCCATAAACCTCAGGTGTACGTCACCAGTTTTCTTCACTCCATCTTTTGGGCAATCTCTTGCTGCTGGTCAAGATAAGGGTTGCATGTTCCAGGAGTTTTCCTTATCCTTAACTCATTGTTTCTGTGACCAGCTATTGCCTGAAGTGAGGTTTCATTTCTTATCCCTCCAACAGGTGCTGTCCAGATGTAATGAAGCGATCACATAATGGAAATCTGGACATAAGCCCAGAGCCGTGCCATCTTCTGCCGAGGCATCGTTTTGGCCAGTTACTTCGGAAGCCAGGAAAATATTGCACAGGAACCTAAACTTCCTTCCTGGCACTCTGCATACTAAATGGGTGCATTAAGAAATAAAAACTGTTTTGGTAACTATAGGAGAGAAAGTCAAAATTGTAATATCGTTGAGAGAAAGGCAGAAAATATCAATAACTGAACTCAAAACTCACTGTTACTGGACTTTTTCCTGAGGAAAAATGTCTTACAGGAATACACTCAAAAGATTTAAAAAACAATGGGTTTGGGGTTTTTGTTGTTGTTGCTTTGGTTTTGTTTTTATTTTTATACTGTGAAAAGAGCAACAACCATTAGAAACCAGTTAAACTTAAAAAAATGAATATGTTAAAAAAAAAAAAAACAACCCCAAAACCATAGGTGACTGATAGTGAGAGAAATTAAATAGGTAGGATTTTACTGATTGGTGGTGTTACTGATAGCCACTAGTACAGTTTCTGTGGTACATAACTTACAAAGCTCTTTGCTAATTTTATTCCTATTTAGTATTTTTTTGTCTGTTTGCATGGTATGAGACAAAGCCAATCTAAAACTTGAAAGAACAACCGGTCTTGCTGAGAACCATTATTGTGATTTATGTATTTATGAAAATGTTCTAAAAGAAATAGTGTACAATAGGTTCCTAGCTAAAGCAATATTCAACTGCCAAAAATAGCTGTACTAGCTGGCTGGTTTGTACTCCAGAAGAAGGAAAAAACCCTTACTTCCTCCCTCTCTCCCCGCTATGGTTATGAGTTTTCACATTTCCACAGCAGACAAAACTTAAATTGCATATCCCAATTATGATACGCTTTTAAAAAACCAAACAAACCACAGCTGTGGAACATTCTCCTGCTCTACCACCTAGCACATTACATCTAAATTACTTCATCTGACCCACTTCTCACAAGTGTCTGATTTACATACAATTTTGTAAAATGTGCCCTTGACATAGCCTCTACTACCTACTGATCAGTAGAGTTTTGTCGTCGACTGCAGTGCTCTGCGTAGAAGTTTATGCTTCATGAAATACAGGTATATTTTACAAATTAAAATCTTGGTTGTAGATTTCAGCATAGAAGGACGTGAGCGCCCTCTGTGTTAAAAATAACCTTCAGTGATTTCTAATAAGCATGAGCACAAAAAGGGTAGAAAACATGACAGAGTTCATTTGACACTCACCTATTTGCTATGCAGTTACGTCATATTTTTACCTCCGTAGGGGAGCTGGGGAGACTTCTGATGCGCACCTCGATGCACACCAAGGCTAAGCATGAGCACAGCTACAGAGTCAATTCAAAGTGTTATGCTACTAGGTGTGCTTCTACACATTAGCTGAAGAACCAAAGCCGATGCTCTGGCGTTTGTGGTTTTGTTTGGTTTGGGTTTTTTCTCTCCCTCTTTTTCCACTGTTTGACAATAAAAATTAATTCTCATTTGGAGGTCAAATTCTGGAGAAGGGACTAACTATTTCCCAGGCACATCTCCTAGCTGTAAGACGCTATAAGGAGCAAATACTATATTTCCAAAATCAACATATTTTCCTGAAAATTATTGTGGTTGTGGGGGTTTTCTTGTGCCATAAATTCCTGCACAGAGAGGTCAAAAAGAACATCAATTACTCCAACATCATCTGCTAGGTGCAAGGTTAAACAAAATTTTGTACCTTCAAAATTCCAGGAACCACTGTTGCATATACGTGGCTCAGCAAACACCATGCAGATGATGCAGTTAACAGTACTTAATCATTCTACATGATTTTTGTAAGGACCATTTATCATCCAGCAACACCTACCATGTTGTGTATTGCTGCCCATCATGACATTGTCTTCCAACTGAAAGAGTCTCAGCCTCAGAGTTTGGGGTGTTTTTCTAGTCCTTAGGTCTGGCTATTTCTATTAACTCAATTCAGCTTTAAACAAAAAGGCCTACAGATGCCAACTCTAATTTCCAAGCCTTTATATCAAATTCCTGACCAGACAGATAACTGGCACAAAAGACTGAAGTGGTGAACTAGATTTCTAAAATGCTGCCATCTGATTCTCGTCCCACACAAATATGTAATCTAAGTAATGAAAAAAGCTTTCATCTCAAACATCAGCTTGCTCAAAGCTCTCGAAATAAGTAAAATGTTGGAATTTGGATTGACTCATGACAAGTTAAAGCTATAACAGTAAGAAATAGCCTTCTGAACAACAAGAAAAAGAACATCCTTAATGTCAAGCAGAAGAGAAAGCAATTACATTTTCAGACAAGGACTGTCAGTTTAAAAATATACAATGTAAAGAAATAAAGTGGTTTTAGTTCTTTTCACTATTTCTTGGATTCTTCATATATTTTTTAGCTTCACCTTGTTTATAATGTTTTTATATTTTGTTTTCCTTTCATCACAAAAAAACCCCTAGTTTATCAGTGTACAATATTGTTGGTGAGATTTAAAAGAAAATGTATTTGCTTCACCTATTGGACATAGGGTAACTCATGATGTAATTTCATCTACTGAATACACTACACTTTACACCTGTCGTGGAGCAAATATAGGAACTGAATATTACAACAGAGCTCAGGACACACCAAACATGCAGGCCTCATGTATGATGGCAGAGTGTGGGGTACGAGACTTGAAAATGAAGATGGTCACCATTGGTCAGTATGGCTCGGTCACTGCCGTTACAAGTAGTTACTAAGTTGTCACCACTGGCAGGAAGGGTAAGTAGAGAACTGCCTGCTAAGCAGGAACAATTCCTGTTCTTTCTTGGAAAATCCCACTGTTCCTTCCTTCTCCCCCTCACCACGGACAATGCAAGGTTCAGTTTCACAACCACTTGATAGATGTCAGGTTGGGTAGGAGCACAACAAAGCAGGGAAACAGCAGCACAACTTGAATACGTAGCTTGGAACCTGCCGAAGTGCTAACAGCTAAATTGGTTCCTTAAACCAAAACCTTTGTTCCATAGAATCAAACAATTAGACAGATGTAAAACATAGCATGGAAAACTGGGTGACAGATGTCCACTGAACCTTTTTGCACTATTAGATACTTTAGACATGTCACAAGGTCCAGCAAATCTGAAGCTTTTCTAATAAAAGCACAGTTGTGTGTGCTTTTATTAGAAAAGGGGATGTGATAAGTGAACAATAAAGGCATTTGTTCTATTAAGCAACTCTCTATATGCCCACAAAGTTAAATTTCCAGGCCTCAGGGATATAAAGGCAAAGCTGAGATATGCAGTCAGTCTAGTTGTCTGCTTAGATGATAGCACAGGTGTTAAAATATCCGACTCCAGCATCCCCAGTGCTCACATTTGCTTCTGTAGATGATAGTAACAACCAGAAAGAACAACAACTGTCCAGCTGCAGTACAAAACCAGAAAAACTTAAAAGTAAATTATTCTCGGTGCACCCTGTTGCCTTGTAATTTGCCAGTGACTGTATCTAAGACAAATGTTACTCGGTCAAGAGGAAAAGATAACCTAAAAAACCACAACATAGATGAGGGAAAAGTAAGTGATTGAAGTAGCAAACACATTCGTATCTGAAAGTTCCTGGAATCTGGTTGTTTTCTGTATCTTATTCGAACCTGGCATAGGAGGAAAAGGTGCACACCAGTGCATTACTGGACTAAAACCAAGACCATTAGGAGGAAGTTGTACACGGATTTGTAACATTTGAAGACCATAAATTTCTCATGCAGGTTTCGGGTGGTACTGGTGAGGGAAAGGGGATCATGATACATGCCAGAACTATGCACTGCTAATACAGGCATAAGAGCACAGCATATCTCAACTTCTCATTGAAGTGATGAGTAGTTGAACATCCAGCTGCTGAGGACATAGCACTGAGTTCCACGTACCTGGTATTTTCTAACCAAAAACATTGTTTCTAAGCTCAGCTTTAATGACTGACAGAATAAGCAAATTCTGTAGGAAGACTTCAGTCAAGAAGTTCTTGCCACATTACAGATGTGTAAAGTAGCTACCCTAAACAATCATGCCTTCATGTGATTTCGTGTGAAGAGTTACTGCTTATTTGGTCACATAAGCAAAGCCAGATCTATGATGTGGAATGCTAAAGTGCACAACAGCAACACAGATGCTTGCAGAAACAGATGAGTATCACAGTGAAATGTTGAGGATAAAGCCAAAACAAACACTGGCATGTAAACCCACAGAATAAAGAGAAGTAAGATTTTTAAGGGTTTACCTTTCTAGAGCTTCCTGGAGGGTAGAATATGTGGTATACCTGAAAATAAAAGAAATAGAATTAAAACTGGTAGGCAAAACAATCTCCATAGTAGTATAAAAATAAACATACTGCTTACATGAAAAGGTAACATTAGTAGGGTCTCCTGTGGAGCAATCCAAAGACCATCACCACTCTGTAGGGGAATGCACACACTACACCTTACAGAAAATGCAATGTGGGGCATCAGAAGTATGAAATTTCAGTACACATTACAGTTGATTGATGTCACAACATGTTTCACATCTCACAATTGACTGATGTCACCATAAGTGTTGCACATCCCATAGAATGATGATGTCTCACTATCTCACAGGGATACTACTCATAGCAGTTGTTTTCAATCCAGGGTCCTACGTTTAAAAAAAAAAAAAAAAATCTGTGTGTCCTGGAAATTTCTACATGTAGTTTTTCGAAACAGATCCACATATTGTCATGGGGCAAAAGATTAGATCACTCAAAAAGGAAAAAAAAAAAAAAACAAACCACCACCCAAAAACCAAAACCCACAAACAAAACTGAAGGCTGTGAAATACTGAGATGCTAAGCAGAAAGAAATGGGAAATAGAAAGCCTGCAAAGCACCAAGAGAGTAAGACATCCCTCCAGTTCTGCCAAAACCTACAGATAAGCAAAAAACTGCAAGATGAAGCCTGTTAGGAAAAACCAAACAAAACAAGGACCAACAACAACAAAAAATCCACTCACAGTACAGTTTATCCTCTTCACCTCCTTGGAAAATAACGAGAAAACAGACAGACCTTGTTCTTCGGCACACTATAGTTTTAAGCATGTTGATGGCCTTGTATTTGCTTGACCAAATGTTTTTCAACAAGGAAAGTGGTGAGAGACATAACTATGTAAACAATGACTTCTTGGCAGGTGGTGGGAAAGAGGTCAAGCAGATTTGTGGAGTTATCACACAAGTCCCCAGAACCTTTATTGGATCTCTACAGAGTTGGGGCTATCCAACTGTTGAGAACCTCAGGTGAAAACCATGAAGTTGAACCTGCCAATCTAATGAAACACTGGCTTTTTACGGAAATCCATCTGTCTCAACTCTCTGGCTCAGAAGATAAGAAAATGTAGGAACTGGAAAAGTAAGAATTAATGCCAACACCACTGCAGTAAAGAAAGTTAATCTACTTGCTTTCTTAAATCTGTTTGAAATGTAAAAAGAGATGTATTTGATTTAAAATACAGGTGAAGTGACCCTCCTTTACAGTAAGAGCATTGAGTTGTAGCTAAGCTTATTAGCCCAGCCATTAACATGAACAGCAAAATTTCTTGATTTCAGAAGCTGTTTTGGATTGGTTTATTGGAGTTTTATTTTATTTGTTTGTGGTTTTTTGTTGGGTGGGGGGCAGGGACTTGGCTTGGTTTGGGTAAGGTTTTTTTTTGTTTTGAAGGGTTTTTTTTACATCCTTTAAGGCTTCCCACAAAAGAGTTGCTCGCTTAGAGGTTCTTCATTTCCACAGCCATTACAAAACATTTAGCTAAGCTTTAAACTGCAACTACATCTCTTCTGTCTTTGTGACTAAAGCATGGAATACCGAGAAATTTAGTGAGAGTTCAAGCATTGCAACTGACTGCCCAGATTGAATATCGACTAAACAAAATTACCACCTTTATTACAGAAGCACTAGAAGAGCACCACCTAGAACTGCTCATTTTCTACTGCTCTTACACAAGTTACTTAAACTCCCTATGAGAAACTAAGCTGAAGAGATGCACACGCTTCTTTTGGGTTTTGTCACAGCAGGAAAGTAATCATTCAGTGGGAATTCAAAATGAATTTTTAACAGTACCTGTATAAAGCCCAGCTAATTCTCAGTATATCATGTAAAAATCCAAATAGTTCAGAGTACTTCCTTTCCCAAACAAATGCATTCTGTCCAATAACCCCAGTAATGAACACAATATTTTCACATCCTAAGTTCTTATTCCAAGATTTAACTTTAATATAAAATACTTCAGTAATAATCAGTAAAAAAAAAAACATATCAAATATCACTGTTCAACAATTCATTAAATTTTCTCACCATAAAGTCAAACCACCTTCAGTAATTATTTGGATATAATTCTAAACCAACAATTGGTTCTGCCTCTGTAAATACTGTTCTATTTCTAATTAATGAGTTATGCAAAACACTACACATATCACTCAACAATCCATCTTTAATGTACCTGAAGAGTTCTTTACAATCCCTCGTGAATAATTCATGTTTTCATTATGTCATTCTCTTACAACATAGAAAGAGCAACTTTAATTCAGTGTGGCTCTAACTGTGAGATCTGAAGCAAAAGAATGGTCAAAAAGCTCAAGGAGAGATTGCTTTACAAACCAAATCTACTTCACAAATGGAAGAACTAAATAGCCCTGAATACATCTGAAATAACAAACCAGCATCTGAAGAGACTGGCCATATGCTAAACTGTCACTCTCTCATACTGAGTGATGAATTAAGATGCTACTGTAGCTGGCTTCTTACTACAATACTGTTCATGTCACCCGCATATGTTGCTTTGGCAGTTATTACAGTTTTTTGTAAACTAAGCAGCACATTAGATTTGAGAAAAAATTACAAACCAGCTAAAAGCACTACATTCTTGACCAATTTCCATGGAACTGGGAAAAAAACACTACAAAAGACTAGAACGATGTGAAGGGTAATTGCTCTACCTTGGCAATCTACATGCTGGAAAGCATGAGAAAAAATCAAGACAGCTAGACAAGAGTCCAGTAATCAGTATTTTCTGCAGTCTGTGCAATCTGTGCAGTTTTCTGTAAGCTGTGTGTGATAATGTAATGCCTATGGAATTGTAAAGAGGACATACAGAAGAAGGAGAAAAATTCACTCATAGCATATAAGGAATACAGAAGATGAATTTAACCAGCTGGTTAGTTACAAACACCTCACTGATGGGAGCAATGGAGCTTTTCTCCATACCTGGCATATAAGTAAAGGAATCTAGTAATTAAAGGATTATGATAGTGGCCTAACAAAAGACGACAGCAAGAGCCTGCATGGTAAAATGTATAAAGTAGTAATGAAATGCTTACAGCAGATGCTTGTATCCTTAGACAAGATTCTGGTTACTGGAGAGTTGTGGCTCAACAAAATCAAGCCAGTCAACTCCTGGAGCACTGGTGTCAGAGCAACCAATTGTCACTGTGTGTCTGTAGTGGCCAAAAGGACAAGAACACCTTGCTGCTTAGCTGTTCATCATGCTTCTTATACCCCACAGGAATGTCAGTCTCCACATTACCCAGTATTTGTATTAGGGGGGGGAAAAAAAAAAGTGATACTTTGACAATGACTCTTGAAGTTTATAATCAAGGTTCCCAGAAATATCACATTCAGACATCTATAAAATCTTGCTGAAATCAGAAGTTGAGGGATTTGGGTTGTAGATTTGTGGTGAGGGGGCAGAGGGAGAAGTAGGATATATCTGTACTTTCCATAAACAGGAAAGTACTTGTAAGGTACAAGGAGTCCTCTGAACAATGTAATTTGTAATAGGCTGGGCTGTTCTTGCTCGATTCATTTTCTCATCCATTTACTTTTAGACTATGTTGAAGTTTCGGTAAGTGACAGTCCTATAACGCTCAGTGCTTTCTGCAGCTGCTTGTGTGTCTCGTCTAATACACGCGGCCAAGTTTGACAGAGTACAGAGTACAGCACCCTGGCCCCCATGGAAATACGCGGGAGCACATGGGTAAGGGAAAGCACCATAGAACAACCTTCTGCCTGCGATTATTCTATTGAGTGTGCTCGAATACACGTGTGTGCATGTGTCAATGGAATGTTTCCGTGTGCACACAGACGTACATATGCTTGTGTGTGCCATTTTGTGCAATACTGATTTTAGATTCATACTTACAAAAGGGCACCTGTGAGTCTAGAGCAACAGGCATCGGTGAAGATGTGAGGCTACATTTTCAGTAGGCAAATGGCATTTTTGAGGTAAGAAATGTAATCGCTTTCCAGCTTTGGAGAATTTGACTCCAGGTTAGGTACCACAAACAAGGTCTACCCTGTCATTTGCTTCATGATGAGAAGGAATTAGAAATATCAGATGTTTCCCATTACCTGGAACAGCTGCTACAACTCCTGTATATGCCAACCAATACCAGTTAAACTGGAATATCAATGTAAAAAAATAACAAAGATCTCGGGGACAAAAATGTGGGGACCTACCCAACTCCCATACATTCTTCAACAAAACCTGCCTTGGCAATACATCAGGCAGTTGGTACAAAAGACCTTTTATGAGACATAATTATTTGATCTAATGAGTTGCTAAAGAGAATCACAGGATGCCAAGAGCAGCAGAAAGGGCTTTATTATGTGGCAATCAGCAATGCAGTGACTGGTAAGGGCTAGCTAATGATATGCAAACAGACATACTTTCAGCAATAGTACGAGTCCACTCAGTCTCTCTCACCAAGGCAGAAAATTTTCTGCGTTCTCCAAGACTGAGCTGAACTCTAAGAGGACTCCACCCAATAGTTCTCATGAGAGAGAACACATGGACACACACAGAAGCTTTACCAACCCAATGAGAAGACAAATTCGAAAAAAAGGTAATGTTTAGAAGCCTGTTAAGACAAGAAAAATATTCATCCCTTTCAATAGTGATTCAAATTAAACAAAATATTTATGGGTATTGTTGGTAGAACTCCTGCATTTTTATGCTAGAGCAAATGTTTTGGACAATCTTTTGACTTACTGTTTCTGCATTTCAGAATGGTGAAGGCCAATAGTGTAATGTTGCTGGGAGATGTTTCAGTATTCCCAAGAATGCCTTTTCTCAGGGACACACCTTCCAGTCCTGTATCCCTGCTCTCACACCACATTCTTTGTGCTGAAATCACATGGGAGTCTCAAGAGCTCAGGTCAATGCTATCACACAAATAAACACAGTAAACCAAAATACAAAAAACAGGCATAGATGTATTAGCACTTCTTTCAGGAAAATTGCCATATTCTACAGAACATTACTATTTTTCCTATAAATTGGTAGCTGATGTACGAATTCTGAGGAGCTGTCATTCAAAACTGGTACGTTTAAAATGTTTAAATGATGTACCTAGTCCCATTTCAACACAGGCTTTTGTAGCACTTAGGAGCTACAATCCAGCAAAGGGGGTACAAGTGCTATTACTGGTAGCTAATGGATATTCTTCCTTAGCTCAATTGCTGAACTACATTTTGAATAAAGAGCTCGATTCCCAAAGGGAACAACCTCCTTTCATTAGTGTCCAACACTTAGACCAGAGAAGAATTCTCTGCAAGTGGTAAGCAGGGGCAACGTTCATATTCCTATTTCTAGGTTCCCACTTATTAGAGGTAAAAAGGCATTGCACAATATTTAATTTATGCAGGTCAAATCCAATACCTCACATGCTATAGCTGGACATGTTTCCACATACAGTCCTTTCCTATTCCCATTTAAATACTGCCTCTTATGCAGAGCATTCTCTGGAGAAAAACAAAAACAAAAAACACCCAACACAAAGTGTAGAAGCAGCAGAAAACATACTCTTTCTTGAGCGACCCCACTCGTATGCTCGTACAGTCGGTGTCCCCCTTGGCCACCTGTGCCGCACACGGCTGCACGCACAGTGCTTGCGACAGAGGGCTGCAGCACCTGTGAGCAGACCAGCGCTGGCTTTGACCCAGCTACCTGCCAAAGCAGTAAAGACCCCAGCTTGGCTACACAGTTCAAGGGAGCAATGCTGGCTCCAGAACGGAGAGAGCATATGCTGTAATCAGCTACCAGACAGAAGTCGTATCCTTGCTCAGTTTTCAGCGTTCCCTCAGCAATTAAGACCCCTCTCATATCACTATACTCTTTCACGGATGTAGAGACGCCCCACCATGCAGCTCAGCACTGCTTTAAAGCTCCTGCAAGATTATAATTACTCCCAGTATGTCTCTGCATCCACACTTCCCGTAAGAAAGAGTTAAAACCAGAGTTTTGGAAAGGAACATACTGCAGCTTCCCCTGCCTGGAATCGGAGATGCACAACCTATTAAGGCTGCCTTTGGCACAGGCAGCATTCTGAAGAGGAGCTGCAAAGCACTGCTCCTCTGCCGCATGTATGCAAGTCCCCCACTACTGCCACAGCAGCAGGATGCAGAGTATTTTCACTCAACCACCGCTGTTGAGTGCACCACTGTTGCTGGAGACACATATCTAAGTTATGAAGATGAGTCACCTCTTTTCTGAGTTCCCTCTAGTTAACTGCACGCTAATCAACAGCGGATAACCCCAATCCTTTCTTCTATACCCCTTGTGTTCTTCCATAGGTACAGAGCAGAACACTTCCTCAAATGTCAGAGCCTGAAGTCTTTGAAAGTACTTCATGGCTTGCTTATCTCCCGCAAGCCACACTTTTAATCGATCCCAGCAAGGACTTGGTGAGAAGTTGGTGTGTTCAGGTCACACATTCAGGTAAAATAATTTTCTGTCTCAGGAGTAGTCGTCTGGGAGACCACCCAAACCACTTGAACTGTCGCTAGAGATACCCATATACTAGCCAGTACGTACAGCTGCTGACATCTGTCTTCTAACTTGCATTGTAGCAAGATTTTTTTAAACACGATTAGTATTTTAAGACTATTGGTGAAATGGCATTATCGTCTTAATTAGCACTTTCCTAGCAAAAAGAATTTTCTCTTAAGTAAAAATATTACGAAGATGAGCAGTAACTTCTCTCCCAGTATCATCCTCATAATGCATGAATATAATGCTCTTTATTTAACATATTACAAGATTGCATTTCTAGCGTGTTAAGTTGCCTGGTTTGGTTTGTTTTCAGCTCAGCCTTTTTCTCTTTCCTCATTTAAATTCATTACAGCTCCAGTATACCAACAACAATAGAACATACTATTAGCTTGGATTTAATTGCTCAACTAAAAAAGAAAAATTTCTTTCAGTATTCAAGCTGCAGCCTTCCTTTGCAGTAACAATTTGTCCAGGAGTGCTGTGCGCGTCAGACAATCTATATGTTTGCTAAGTTAAAGACCTGTAAGCAGACTCAGCATCCAGTTTAACATTTCATTGCAATCCACTGGCATGGTAATTAATAGCTAATCAGAAAGCTCCTAATAAGTGTAACAGAGATTAGATTTACACTCACTATATTTAAAAACTAATGACACATAGATTGGTGACAATAAATCAAAGTCATCTCATGCCACATAATTTACTTAAAATATTTTCCAGAAAAGAATAATTAGCTTCTACTGAAAATGCACTTGTATGAGAGTGTCATCAACATTAGGACAGCAAAAACAGTGGTAGACACAAAATTCCATGGGTACCACTGCGTAAGATTTATTTTACCAAACCCCTTCCCCTCCACCTGTGCATAAAATCCTAAGATTTATGTTGAAAGAAAGTCTGTTAACATGTTGTACAAGCTCTATGTCTAATTTCATGCAATTAACCCTGTCCTCTCATCAACAGAAATCTCTGTATTTAGAGAGGAATAAAGCCCATGGTTCATTCATTGCTGGGGGGTGTGAGTGCACGTGTGAAATCAAGAAAAGCCAAAATTAAAACCAGAAAATGCCTTGGCAAACAAACAAGCCACAACAAAATGCTGAGCACTTCTGTCAAAGGTCAGACTAGCATCCTGGTCACATAGAACTTTTAGCTACATCCATGACTTACCTGAAGAGGCTTCCAAGCTCAACAACCGTGTCACTTCCCACTCTTTAACAGTAACCTGGACAGACCTGTTTTGTATTCTACTAACCCGAATGGGCTATGTAGAGTTACTGATCTCATCTACTGTTCTACCAGCAGTCACCACACATATGATTATAGCAATATTTACTTGATGAAGAGACTGTTGATGAAGAAATTTCATTATTAATACATTTAGCAATAGGCTAGTTGCCAATACTGGAAGTGGATAAAGAGTGCATAAGATGTGTTCACACAATATGCTTGTAACAGGTTTACTTGGCAAACATTGGTATCTCCACATCTGATTGCTACAAACAACAATTGTCTGCGCTGACAACTGAGTGATACGCTAGCCTAGTCAGAAAGTTTACATTATGTAACTTACATGTAACTTCTCATGTGAACACTCAAGGGTTATATTTTTCCTGGTAGAGAATGGGATCATTCTGTAAGAACTCTTCATACTCTGAGCAACCACTTCAAATCTATTGCTTATGAACCACCTACAGACTAAATTATTTCAAGAGTAATTTTTACTTTCAATATATAGTTCCAGTTGACAAGAAGAAAAACAAAACTCACAATGTTAAGTTACTAGGCAATAGCTTGGGTTATTTAGTTATGCAACGGTTATGTTCCTATGTAAAAGATGACAGACAATGAATTTCCCAATAGTCAAGCATCAGCTATGCTAGCAAGGTTAGGTTAAGGCACGAGAATGCCCATTAAGGTGCTATGGATTCTTATATCACATCAGATATTTTGGGCCCTCCTTTTCATTCACACATTAATTCCAGTGCTTCAGGGAAAGGCATTCCAAAAGCAGAGCCTTAGCGTGCCCCTGGTAATTTTGAGAGAAAACAAAGAAACTTGCTGAAGCTCTCTTCAGGAAAGCTCCAAGCTTGAGCAGTGTTTTTATCTTCCAATCTGCAAATGCCAAAACTCCAGGCTCTTGGGATTTTTGTGTTTCTATAGCTGTGAGGATGACTGAGCAGCCTTATCCTCTCTTCTTGTATCCTTCTTCTTAATCTAACTGGGATTAAATATGAAGGATAGAAAGAAATAGAAATACCCCCACCCACCCAACATCAGCAATGTACAGAGGTAGGGTAAAAGTGTTACAGCAGGTGATGCCAGCTAAAAAATCCCATAACCCCAGTGCAGTTTGGCAATTTATTCCATGGTCTCAATTCCTTTAAAAATGTTTGTTTCCAGATTTCCATCAGTTATTCTTAATTTCTCTAAACTAGTTGCCAATAACTGGAGGGGGACAAAGTGGTAGGAAAGAAGATATATAAAAATGAGCTTCCCATCGCTTTTTACTGCTCCGTTCTAGATTTATTTTTAAAAGCTGCTTAAATGTCTCCTCATATTAGCACAGCTCTTCACTGTGCAGATTACATACTGCACTTCCTGCCTCTACTTTTTTTATAGATCAGTGTTATTAAAAAAAAAAAAACCACACAAACAAACAAACCACACACACCACCTTTTCCTTTTATTACAAAAATTCTACCTAGAATAAGAAAGGACTCCATGAAGAATCAGTGGTAGCCGGGAGAAAAAGAAAGCCTGTCCTGGTCATTGCGGATGCCGGTCTTCACACTCACTGATCCAAAGCAGCCATGTGTATAACCGTTGCCACACCTATGTACAAATTACAACTATTAAACAAAGCCAGCAGCGGCTTACTGAAAGAGATTCTTCAGCCACTGCAAAACACAACTGCACCAATGTTGAAGCAAAAAGATATTTTTTCAATGCATGAACACAAAAGTACATCTTTCCCTCCCTTACGTAGTGTCTTTCTTTTTTTAACCACATCCTTAAAAGCATACTGCTCTTATTCAAGAGCACTGTGCAACAGCATTTGCAGACATGCTGCTGTGATTCAGGCCATGCAGTCTGAGTCAGTTTGAAAACAAACCCAATTTGAAGAAATGCAGAAAAGACAAAAGCATTAGCTTTCCTGACTGTCAGCTTTCAGTATGCTCAAAGACAGTGCTGTTGGAAAACATAACTCAGTTGTTTCATTAAATCAATTCACATTTAATTTTGTCGTGCTCTCTAAGCAAGAATATCAAAAAAGTCTTTTTCAGCACAGACATGGGAAAAGTGAAAGAGTTCACAAAAAAAAACTCCAAGAAATATCTGAAATTCCAAATGCAGTTGAGAAAGAGGCCAAGAGATATGTGCAGTCCCACTTTATCAACTTAGAGCAAAAAGAACAAGGATATGAGCTGATAAAGTGATTTCTGTGTTTAAATCTTGAAATAATTTTATTCAAATCAAAAGCGTTGTTTGTTTTAAGTCACTGTTTTTATCTGCTAACCACAACAAAGAAACATGGAGAACCATGCCAGAATTCATATACCCTCCAGGCCTGGAGAAAGATGTTTTGTGGCTAAGCGAATGAAATTCTCCCAGATGTGTCAATTCACCATTTCTCAGGAATACCACATGACTGTTTTTTGATATGTGATGTTAAAAATTTGACAGATTTCTACATTCCATCCAATTGTATATTTTTCTAGTTCATTTCTATGACTGAACCACAGACACTGGATGGGCATCTGTACAGAGGCCAGTCAAGCTGTCCTGTCTAAACAGGCTACGCAGGCATATTCCACTTCCGAACGCATCGCACTCTACACGTGTCAGGGCACTTCGAAAACCCACAGCTCTTCCATCAGCTCCTTGACTGGGTACCTTACATAAACTAAAAACTGTACGACTGCAGAACAAAATTTAAGACAAGTAAACAGCCTGTCATTAGCGAAGAGCTGACAGATGTTAATTTGTCTGCCACATTTCTAAACATCTCCAGCATGGATAGAAGATTTTACTGATCCACAGATAACCATCCACAGTGCTGTTCCACACCAGCAACGCTACCTTGTTCCCCAAGCAAACCACAGCAAGCTGTGTGCCTGAAGGTAATTTGCTTTCTCTTCCCCAAAAAACAAGGTTCAAAGGCCAGAACTCTCTCACGTTCACTTAGATGTACACAGGAAGGTTGTTACTGCTGAAGGTCACTCAAGGCAGGAGCTGCAAGCTCAGAAACATTCTCATTTCAAATCCAGACACACACAAGAACATGTGAAAAACGTAGACGGCTTCAACACCACAATTTTGTTTTAACCTCTTCAGGGGCTGAGTTATCCCCTGCTGCTGCTTTTTGAAAACAATTTTCCTGAAGCCCAAAACTGTGTTACGTTATACTGCCTGTATTAACATACCTAACGCATTCACAATGCTAATCACCTAGGGATAGGATGGGTAATGTTATTTAAAACATTAGTGTTACCATAAGATTTACCCAAACAGATTTGCTAGCGGATCTGCTGAGGGTATGTAGCAGTGGAGGTTGCTGTGGGAACACGGTACAACTACACGCTTTGCCATGACAACCAAGCCTCCCTGGAATACTAATGAGTGCCCATGGCAACGTGAAGCTAAAGACAAGATGTCTGGATACCAAATATTTCATGTATCATTTATAACAGAAACTATAAATATATTTGTACGTTTCCTGTGTGAGATTCGATGGGGTTTGGAACCCTGCAAAATGTTACATATGCGACAATATTGCAAAGTGTAAAAATTACATGGCTGGAATAAAAATGGAAATCTGATTTCAAGGCAATGCTATAGTTGAAGTTCATTTCCACAGACAACAAAAAACCTTTCTGTAGTCAACACACCCAAAGTTTGCATCATCTTGCACATAAACGCTACCATCAGCCCATGAGATAACAGGGTTATCTGTACACAATCCTTGGTGTATTTGACATCCACCAAAACGCTGCCATTCCTACCCAGTGCAGAACACTCTACTGAGCACTTATCTATTCTCCATATGGCAGCTATTGCAATCCATGTTGCAAGGCTGGAAAGCATTGATTTGGTATTTCAGAAAAGGCTTGCAAGAAGAGATCCTTGTCACTTTACAGGAATGTTCCAGCAACTCAAAGCTTGAATAGTGTTTTTCATGTATTTGTTTGCAGAAAAAGGATCCACTGTTGAAAGTTACATATCAGAACAAAATGTTGGTATTAAAAGCGATAAAATTATCAGTTAAGTGACATCTGGTGCAATTTTTTTTAAAGTAGTTATGTTTTATATAAAGCAAACTTACACAATTCCTGTTCCAGCTAAAAGTCTGAAGAGTCTCTCCAGTTCCCAGCTGGGAAGTAAAGAACGTTATTACCTTCTTGTTACCACCAAAGCTGTGATGTCTTGCACAGGGTCTCTGACCAAGGATACTTCTCCACACACACCCTGCTACATGGCCCCACCTCTGCCAGGAACCTTTCAACCCTCTCCCACTGCATGGCACTGAACACACACAACATACACAATCCGCCCACCGCCACGTACTGTTTCAGTCTTTGCATGTGAAGGTTAGGATCACATTTGAAAATCCACTTGAGTCATGTACACGCAGGACATATGCAAACAGAAAAGCAGTCTTACACATGTGGGATGCACGTGCATGTTGTGACTAAAGTGAGGCAGTGGTCTGTAGCCTTCCCTACGCTACTCTGGAAAATACAGGGGCCTGTCTTACACATGAAGGATTGGGAGCACTGCTAAAGACAGTAGTGAGAAAAGCAAGGCAAGTTAGGAACATTATTTCCTGGGCTGTATCAGGAGAAGTGTGGCCAGCAGGGCGAGGGGGGGGATTCTGCCCCTCTGCTCTGCTCTTGTGAGACCCCACCTGGAGCGCTGCGTCCAGCTGTGGAGTCCTCAACATCAGAAGGATATAGACCAGTTAGAACGAGTCCAGAGGAGGCCACGAAGACGATCAGAGGGCTGGAGCCCCTCTGCTATGGGGACAGGCTGGGAGAGGTGGGCTTGTTCAGCCTGGAGAAGAGAAGGCTCCGGGGAGACCTTATTGCCCCTTCCAGTACCTGAAGGGGCTACAAGGAAGCTGGGGGGGACTTTTTACAAGGGTCTGTAGTGACAGAACAAGGGGTAACGGGTTTAAATTGAAAGTGGGAAGGTTTAGATTGGATATCAGGAAGAAGTTCTTCCTGGAGAGGGTGGTGAGGCACTGGGACAGGTTGCCCAGAGAAGCTGTGGATGCCCCATCCCTGGAAGTGTTCAAGGCCAGGCTGGATGAGGCTTGGAGCAACCTGGTCTAGTGGAAGGTGTCCCTGCCCATGGCAAGGGGGTTGGAACTGGATGGGCTTTAAGGTCCATTCCAACCCAAACCATTCTGTGATTCTAAATATACCAAATGAGAGTGTCCAATTAATTCCTCTCTATATAGCTCAGATAATGCTAATAACAATTGAAAAGGTCTCACCTCCCGGAAGTTGTAAGAAGTCCCATGAGTGTCATCTAAGAAATACAAATTAAGTACTGCCTCAGTCAGTTTGGACTATTAGCATCTTAAATTTTCTTATTTCTTCTTTACCCTATTACTTATTTTGTGTTTCCCTGTGAAAAATTGATGCCTTTCTCTGTATTTTTAAAAAAAAATCCCTCTGCTCAATTCATATACTCAGTTTACGATGACCTCTTACTTCCCACCCACCCCCATATACAGATATTGAATAGCTGTCTTGCTTCAGGGACCAGTCATAAACGTGAATGATGGCACTTGAACCTGCTAAACTGATTAAATGCTGAAAAGAAGGATCAATTATCAGAGAAGAGCGAGCTAGGGGAGCCATACATAACACACTGCAGACAGAACAAAGGGCTAGTACTGCCTCTGCCCAGACACGGTCTGTATCACCAACAAAAAAAAATTTAGAAATGCTTTATTATTGCAGCTAAAGGTTTCCATCTCAGACCAAGACAGTAATGCAAGAGTAACACATACAAACTGAATTTCTCAGAAGGAAGAGGGAGAGAAAGGACCTGCAGGTTTGGACAGAAGCAGATGAGCTTTGGTCTCTCCCATGTTTCATTCAACACCTGTCTATCCATGAGGGCCTGAAAAGCCTGTTAGCGACGCATTTCAGATAAGACATTCACTTCCAAATGTCCTTGTTTAAGCCCATGCAAAGAAAATCGTAGGAGAGGGCAAAAAGCTGCAGCCTTTGAGGATGGGGTTACCCGGTGTAGCAAAGCGTGTGAAGGTTGTACACGGGAATAAACCTCTGAAGCATTATGCCGTACAGCAGAGCAGCGACCACATGTCCTTTTAGACAAGATGTGCTGTAAAACAGCAGCCAGTATACATAGTTTTTAAGTAGGAACCAAAAAAACCCCACACATGACTTAACAAAAATTCCAGGCACAAAATCTGACACTATCCAAAGGGAATTTCCCGATTCCCGTATAATGGCCTGATGTTATTAGGAGCAAAGCTGTCCCCTCTCGAAGTGCTGGGCACTGCACCTCCAAGGCGCTCGTTTGAGCGAGACACCCCGGGGAGAAGCACAGCCGGCCCCCCACGCCCACGCCGGGGCCGGGGCCGGGGC
>NW_010267686.1:0-28121 GCF_000690775.1 Eurypyga helias
AGGGAGGAGGCTGAAGTGAACCCCGATCCCTTCCCGGAGCCCGGTTCCCCTCCCCCCATGCACCCCTCGGAGGGGTGCGGGCCCGACGCGGGAGGCCTCGGGGCACCCCCGGCCACTGGCTTGTGCAGGGAGGAGCGACTCCCGGGGCCTCCAAATCCATCAGAAAGTCCCGGGTGTTCGCTGTAATCTCCATGATCGTGATGTCCTCCATGACACCACACAGTAAACAATTTGGGGAATTGCTAGAGGCTAGATCTTCTCAAAGCCTGTTCCTTGGAATACCTCTCCACCCAAACTGGCTGCGCCCTTACAGCTTGGGCCGCTTCTTGGTCTCTCTTGCCATCTCGCAACTTCATCTCTTTTTAGGGGTTACCAACTTCTCCACGTTTTTCTAAATGAAGTCTTCAGCCCAGCATCGCACTTAAACGCGTGCTTAACTAAATTGCTTTATGTCACTTGCTTATAATTAAGCATGTACTTAAGTGCTCTGCTGGATTGAAGCCAAAATCTGCATAAGCTCTATTGGGTAAAATTTACCAGCTTCATAGGGCTTAGCTTTGTGAGTCATTCAATCACCAGCAGCCCAAAGCTTTTCGCTACAAACTTAGTGATTCCCAGGTTGTCCTACAGGATCACCCTGTCTCCTGGACAAGGCTCATGCCCTTTGTTCAGGTCCTGTTAGCAGCGAGATGCCTCTGCCATGCGGCTCAGCTTTATGTAGGGTTTCGAGGTGCATTAATAAGACTCTACATCCTCATGCGGGTCATAGTGCTGTCCGGTTACAGTGTAATAAATTGCATTAAGAAGAAGAAAATATTAATGACATTAAGACCCGGTTTAAAGGTCTGCCCTACCTCATGCAATGCGTATATTTCAAAATAATTGCACTGAGTATTCAATCTGTACAAACAGAGGAAGGAGTTAATAAAACGTGGCTATATTTCATGCAGTTATCTACAGTTTTACATAAATACAAGAAGTGTCATTAACCTGCTTGCTGAATAAAATGGGAAACTTTTATTTTCCAAAAATAGAATTTTAGAAACTGAGGGAAGATGTACAATTATGCAGCTTTGATTTTTTTTTTCCCTTCAAAGACAATTAATTTGGTGATGCTATTCATTTTTACCTGTCAAAAAAAAAAAATCTTTTGAATTTCATTAAGTCTGAGTCAGGAAGCTCAGCGCTAAAACCTTATTTTAAAATACACTGAGGAATTACAGCTTTCTGCAGGGTGAGCACAAGTCTTTCTCCAAGGACACATCAATTGGAAACTGCCTTTCAAAAAATTTTGTTTGGCAATTAACAGTGTAGTATGAAGAAGAAAGACTGTCTCGTATTTAAAGCAAAGAAGTAAGACTCAGCATGTTTGGGTTCTGTTCATGACACTCCTACCATTCTTCTTTGACCTTAATCAAGACATGCTCCAGTTTTCAAATGTCAGTTTGGGTTAGGGTGGAGTTTTCTGTTGTTTCAAGAGGAACTGAGTACCTACACATTGTCGAGTTCAGTGAGAATCTTGCAGGGCTTTGTTCACCTGGAAGTGCTCCCCCCACCGAGGCAGGAGTAGTACAGGGACACGTCAGACCTTGGACCTTTACCTCTTTGCTACCCACATTTTCAAGTGATGGTAATTCATCATCCAGTCACAGAGCTGTGGCACTGGTGTCGTTTGTGTTGGCGTACTGACACACATTTAATACTGTGGTGTTTATGAATATTAGTGTTTTGACATAACAAAATATAAAAGGAATATATAAAGCCAGTAGCTTGAGAAGCTTAAAGGAGCACTTGCATTTTGACCTATATTTTTGCTTCTTACGCTGCTCTGTAAATAGCAGACAAACTCTGCTTTTCCTAAGGGAAAAATTTAATAGTCTTTAATATAGTCTTCCTCCTCCCTTCTGAATTCCAGAAGTTGCCCACCCATGAGAAACCCTCTAAAAGGCGATGTGTGCGCAGCACAGAGCTGAGTACGTTTCAGTTTCCTTTTTCAGGAAGGCTAAATAATGGAAAAGTAAAAGGCACTTCCCCCTCCCCCACCTTTTTTTGTATAAATCCAGAAACCAAGAAAAGTAGGAAGCACACGTAGGCTATATATTAAAAAGAGTGGCTTTGGCGAATCGTAGGAGGATATATGTGTGTTTGAAAGGGCCTTAAACAGGAAGTGGCGTCAGAAATAACTGAGGCACAAGGAGAACCATCTCATTTGACCTCCTGCATGACAAATTGAAGGATGTCATTCAGCAGTTTCTGCATCAGGCAGGTACCTGTAATGAAGCAGCAGCTCCATCTGGAAAGATCCAGTCTTGGAATTTGAGAGAGAAGTCCACCGGTCAGGAAGTTTTCGAGATGGCTACTTAGCCCGATTCTTAAAGTTACGCCTCTGTATTTGTCTGAATTCATCTAGCCCGAGCTTAAAAGTCTTATTCCTTCAAACAGAGAAAATTTACTTTTCTGGAGTTTAAAAGAAAAAAATCTGTTGAACCGTTCATGTCTGTATGTGGTTGCGGGATCAGGCCAAAGGAAATGCGGAAAGCAATCTGCATGTCAAGTATCAATATTTTTACTGACTGGAGTTTACACCATGCTAAATCTCAAAAGAAACAGACTTCAAAACTATCAGTGAAGAATTCAGGTCAGTAATTTATAGAGAAGACTGCCTGCAAAAGCTTTATGCTCTCCAAAAACGGTATTTGCAAACAAAAAGCTCAAAACCAAGGTACAGCCAAGAGAAAGCATTAAGGTGTGGAAATACACAGTTCATCTCCCCAAACCAGGCTACACCAGCCTTTTCTGTGCGTGTGAGGTTATCAGGCAATCAAAGTTACTCACTTTGGTGCAGGATGACATTAACCTCACTTTCCGAGGTAACAGACGTGTTCTCCGCCACCCACTTGAGCGATTATTTTGGTGTGAAAACTTTAGTGTCTGTGTGTCTCACCCGTCTGCACGATGGGCATCACCTGCAGTTTTCCCTGGAAACCCTTTATCAAAAATGAGTACCAAATGCTGACTGCGTACAGGAACAGTAATCATCATTAGGACTAAACCCAGGATGGAGAGCAAGAAGTACATATAAACTGGTTTATTGTGGCTTGTGGCTACAGAAGTGGAGATAAACACCTCATCACAGATTTATGTCTCATTCCCTGTTCAGCAACATGTGTAGCTTCAAAAATGCAAATATCCCATTGAATTAAATGGAGTTATCAGATACTGACTCAAAAAGAAAATTAAATGCCTTCTTTCATTTCTCCCCTCCTTCCTTGGACCACGAAGGTCACTCTAGCCCTAGTTAATACTAGCATGTGCCAGTGATACAGCGCCGAGTGCTTCAGAAATGCCTAGATAAATGCCTGGCGTCTGAACAGTGGATGCAATCAGGGAAAAATTGCTATTGAAAGCTAGAAAACCTCCTTCCATCCATTTTTTTTTTCAATTCAAATACTTCAAGGCTTTAACCAACACAAAGATTCAATGCAGAAAATTGAATGAGTCCGTTGTCTGAGCATCTACTCACATTGTATATTGCTCATCTTCATTTCAACATCCCTGATTGAATTTGTGGTTTAATTATTTATTTTTTTTTTATTGCAGGCTTTCCAATCACAATCCCACGTAAGCTTGACTCAGTGAGTCTGCATTGCCCTGTATTGCTAGCAGATCGGGAATCAGTCGTGATGCCATCACTCACGTTGTAGGGTATGCTTGCCCTGACATCAACTAATGCAGGGAAATGGGGTGATACAGTATGTCTCAAAACACCTGTGCATCTGATGCTTGTAAACAAAAATAATTTATTATGGGAGATATGGGTCAGAAGGAGAGGGTGTATAACAGTCACCTGGCCCTATTCCTGAAATCTTTTCTGTTCCCACATCTATTTCAAGGGGAACACTGTTCCACTTCCGCCTGAGCCCTGAAGAAGTCTTCCCATTTGATTAGTTTCTAATGCCACAAACACGCCTGACTTGACTCATTCATTTACTTTACAGTAATATAGGAGCTTGAAGTGCTGTAAAACTTGAGCTGAAGACATCACAAAAATCCCAGAGAAAATGAGAAGTAATGGTTTGATGAGAGATGTACCTGCCTGAAGACAAGATAGCAAGTCAGCGTCAGTCAAGATGGTTTTGTGTAGACACAAGACATTCAGGTATCTGTAATATGTTTGACTTGGTCCCTCACAGCCTTCCTGTAAAATTAGCATTATAAATCTCCAGATTAAAAGAAAAGAGGATGTTTAATGTCCCATGCTGAGATGCCTAATAGGCAGAAAAAGCAACAAAAATGATAATGTAGTGCTCTGCCTAACAAATTGTCAAATGACACAATGAGGCAGAATTTAGAGAACCAATTTCTCTGCCTTAAAACACAAGTTATAAGCAGAGCAGAAAACCATCTACTCTTCACTTAGATTGGCTGTCTACCTACGATATTTAAGTTGAATTAACTGCAGATGGGAAAATAAGAGGACCTTAAACCCCAGCGTGAACATTTTAGGATTAAGCCTTTCAGAATTAAATGTAAAGGAAGCTAGGGATATTTTATCTCTACAAGAGAGAGCATCCACACAGGGATTTGGTGGGCTTTACGTAATGCAATTTAATGTCACACCTTTACCTAATTCATCTTAATCTTTCCCAAATGTCCCACTGCAGCCGAGTTCTTTAGTTTGAAGTATTACAGTGGATCTAATTTGAAAGATAGCATTAGCTGAACTGTTAGCTAAAGGCTTGTCCATACGGGGAGGTTACTCGGTGCAGAGTAACCAGCTACTTCATATCCCATATCCCATTAAAAGCAAGACTCCAAAGATGCAAAGGGTGGGCAGGATACCAGACGGTGATGCAGCGATGGGAGATCGATGCTCATGAAAAAACAGTTCAAAGTTAAACCAGGAAAAACTACAAAAAGAAAATAAAATAAGCCTTTTGGAGGTGACATGGATACTTCCGAAGACAATGAGGCCCAAGAGGATTTACATTCCCAGGGTGACAAGGATCAAGTCGTGATGCTAAATGGGACATTTCCATACCTTATTTAAGCAAATAAGAAAGCCAGCAGAGTATAGAAATCTAAATCTATGAAAGCTACTAAAAAGGAAAATCTCAAATGTCAGTTGGCAGCAAGGAAAGGGAAAATGAGAAGGGCACAAACGGACGTAGAAGACCAAATAGGGAGAGATTCTTGAAGAAGTAAAAAAACCCTTAAAAGGCTGGCATTGGAACTCTAAGTTAATTGCTCAACACAGGGAAAAAAGGAAGGGCTTAGGGGTTTGTAGTCTCATCATAAAAACCATCATAGACTTGCCCTCCCTTTACTGGTCTCCTCTAGTAGTACTCTCAAAAATTGCCTCAGCATAATAACCAAATGTTGGAACGAGAGAGGCTATTAACCATTCTCCAAATCACATAGAGCATACCCATGACTGTCAAGCTGAAGCAGCTGGGCTGCTGGCAAAACTGCAGCCACACATCTTTACCTGCAAATCACTCAGAATGGTCTTAGATCATGTTACGGCAAGTAAGGCTTTGTGAGTGAAAATCACATCTCACCTCAGAATTATTGATTGTATCAGTGAGGTAAGGAATAGGAAAAACCTAAGTTTACTTTGTCTCCCAAAATATATTTGACAACTTACGCTGTCAGAATCTGTCCAGGAGACAGAAAGCAGAGAGGAGTGTTAGGCGGTCACTTTTCATCAGGGCATCAGGTTAACACCAAAGGCCTCGGCCTTCCATCCTAAATCCATTTCATGTTGTTGGCTACAGTACAGGTTGGGAAAAGATGAATGCTAAACTGGGATGTGATACATATAAATAGAAAACATAGGTATGAATTTATTAAGTTAACCAGGCCCCAGAGGGGACTAAGGGAAACTTCAGGTTCCTTCGGTAAAGCTAGATGAATGGATAATGTAATGACCCTCGAAGTTCATAGTATCTGCATGAAGTTAAGTGTTTAGGAGAAAAAGCAAACTGCTGAGATACCTTACAAATGAAAAATGGCAAGGTACAGCTTCAGGTGGGGTTCTTGGCAGGGAGAGGCAGGAAGGCAAAGCTGTTAAGTCATTTTCTCACATGCCTTTCTCATAAAATGAGAAGCAGGCTAGATGTAATTTCTCTAAGGCCTGTGTCAGCTAATTATTAAACCCTTCTTTAAAGTAGTTATGACTGATTTTTCTTTCAAAATGCAAGGATGCATTGAATGGAGTTGTTCAGGGACTTGTACCAGACTATTCAGTGGTTCACCTGGAGGATGAAGACGGCTACGTTTTCCGATTGCACCAAGCTGGAGATGGCTGCAAGAATGGCTGGGTTCCGTGTTCAGATTCAGTCTCCTCTTGGTAATCTAGGAGTAGGCTGGAGATGAAGCTCAGCTCCGTAAGGACGGAGGAAAGGACCTGCAGCGGGGCTACAGGATAGCAGTATTTCAGAAGGTGGTTTAGTAGTGCAGTACGGTTGTTCACAAGCTGGAGATGAACTGCTGTGCACATCATGCTGCGGTGTATGAACCTTGCGAGACACAAAGGCATCATTTCCCTTCAGTCTACACAGCGCTGTTAAGATTTCAGCTAGAAGTATTCTGTCTAGTTTGAGGCATGAAGCTCAGGAAAGGCATGGCCCTGTCAGAAAGGACATCAAGAATGATTGAGAGATCTAGAAAACACGACCAAAAAGGTCTAAACGAACTGCCTTGTTCCCAAGGAGAATGCTAAAGGGGAAACATGATGAGAGTCTTCAACTGTGTAAGAGGCCATTGCACAGACAAGTGGAAAAAACTGTTTTCCCTGCCCATGGGAGGTCTACAAGATGTAAATTGCAGCGAGGAAGCTTTAGGTTAGGTATTTTTCTGTCGCTGGGATGACTGTGGAGTCACCAGAGGTCTTTAGGAACAGGTTGGACAAATATACAAGGAATGCTTTAGGAAGTAAGCTAGACCATTGCCTTTGCCTTCAGGTTCTACCCAACCTTGTTTTCTGTTGTGCAACAGAAAGCTCAGCAACTCCAGATAAAAGAAGCAAGCAGATAAAACAGGATGAAGAACAGTAAAAAGAGAGAATAACTTGACACAGATCTGTGGTCCAGCCACCTCCAACCATCTCAAAGAGACTGGGAACTGCAGAGGATTCAAAGAGCAACAAGTAGGATCAAGGGCATGGCAATTCATGAAAGACTGAAAAGACTGGGATTATTATCTTCAGAGAAAAACAAGGGAGACGGAATAAAAGTACATGTAGTAATGTCTGGTACAGCCTGACCAGGAACTTCTCCTCTTCCTGTCTCATGCTGTATAATGAAGGGACCATCTCTGAACTAGCAAACTAAAGGTGGGATATTTAAAACTGAAAAGAACCTCAAATAAAACCTTAAAAAAACAAACAAACAAACAAAAAAAAAACCACCAAAAACAAAGGACTGTTCATCCCAGTAGGCTGGGGACTGGCTGGTCCTACGTGCTCATCGCTGAAAGAACGCAGGACGGGTCTGATCCAACCCATTTCTGTGTGTCTGGTTTATCCAATAAGGAACAGTGACAGAGGATCTCCAACCTGGGCAGCAGCACTGACACTACCTACAAACAGAAGGGCAAAGCTCTTCGTTGCAAAGTCTAACCCAAAGTTAACTTAACAAACCTATTTATTACTGAATAACTCCAACCGTTACATTTTCAATTATTTATACATTTCGGCTCGTGCCCATGAGTAACTGAAATTGAGGGGGGATCAGTTTAAGGACACATCTCAGACATACCAGAAATTTTGCCAGAAATTTGTTTAAAACACTGAACACCCATCAAGAGACCATTTTCTGGGAAGGAATGCAGTGCCACATGTGGGTATTAAGAAAAATGTGACTTTTGTCATGCTGATACATCAGTGTTTTAAATGAGGAGAGAGGTCCCTCCCCAGCTTCTGTCCATGGGTCCACTTTGGTGAGAAAGGGATGCTGCACGTGACATGATCTCTCCGTAGGCGATCTCATTAGCGGCAGCAGTTGCTTTTCAACGTTAGAGTGCTGTAGCAACACCAGCCCATGTTCAGCCAACAGCACTGCTGTGGTTTTCAAATTGTACACAACTTCCAACTCGCTTGATGGAAGAGCACCATCTCTCCTGGTCTCCTAGAGCTTACAGGCTCTGGAGCATCGCAGCTGGCGTGGCATTTGCTAATACCCTTTCACACTGACATAAGCCTCCAGAAGGCTTTGGCGAGGAATGAGGAGAACCAACTGCATCCTACAGATGAAATCCTGAAGAAGGGACAGCACACCCTCATGTCTTGTGCCCAGGGAGGTTCCGAAAGCCCGGGAGGTTGGTCAGGAGGCTGGCTCATATAATGTCAGCTCAGAAAGCCTCCAGAACAGCAACTCCTCCCTGCCTGGGAAATCCAGGGAGCTTGGCTGAGCCTTAGGGACAGCGTAAAATGAAAGTGGTCAGAAGAACATCAAAACAGTTTGACTGTGGGCTGGGGATATCCCAGACAATAAAGGCTGTTTGGTAAGCGCTGCTTTCCATCTGCAAAGCAGATGAGAGTTCAATGCTGCGGATAATTTAAAAGTCAAATAAATGATTTTAAATGGCTTGTAATAAATAAAACCATGTTCCTTTGTAAACTGCCCTTGTTTGCTGGCTGGATGCACGCGCACGTAACCAGGCAAGCAGATGGCGAAAAACTGGTCCCTGGGTGGAAGGAGAGACTCTTGCCCAGCCTGAGAGGAGCTGCAGTACCTGGTGGAAGAAGACATCCCATACATCCCATCAGGGCCTCGAAGGACAGGAAGAAAAGGATCTTGTTAGAGGGTAAAAGCACATGACTGGAGAGGACAAATGATTCTGGGACAAAGCTGTGGGGATAAGCGTCATCCCAAGACAAGAGGCAGCTTCCCTTTCCCACAGCCCCTCCGTTGGGCTGACGTGTTGTAGAGAAGCTGGCGGTTGTAGAGTTGGTCCTAACTGCCAGACAGAGTTACTCTCCATTTTCAGAAGCTAGAGGCACGGATGAACTAGACCCTGATAAAACACCTAGCCTATAACCTTGCCAAAATGGCAAAAATGCATAAATAAATAGGGGCAGGAGATTCTGGGTCACTCATTGAATACAAAAATGCAAACCCAACAAGGTGACCCAAAATCCATACATCTCTGGGTGAAAAATAGCTTTATTTTTAAAATTCAACATATTATCAAAGACTCCTTATCAACACCAGTAGATGGAAGCTGGCAGGCTGAAATCAATACCAGCTATTGGAATATGAAGGCATGATAAAAAGCTACAGCCTCCTTTGAAAAATGTATATTTAGATGTAGATCAAGGATGCTTTCATTTTGGCAGCTTGGCCATTTTTGATCAACACACTTAGCATATTTAATTAAAGATATGATAGTCAATCTCATTCCTAATTGCATGGGAAGTGACAATATTTTGCAGATCGGCTCCTGCTTGGGAAATGTGTCTGTTTGTAGTACAGCCCACTTATGTACTAGAATGGCTGCCTTTTCCCCACGGTTTACAGGGAAGTTTACAAAGCTGGAGCTGTCAAAAAATCAAACATCTTGTGTCATAGCTGTGCATACTAATAAGTCTTAACTCTGGTAAAATTTTCATGTAGAAATCAGTAAGTCAGTGTCTTATCAAGGAAGAAAACCAGGGTTTATATAGTGCCAAAGTAGAGAAATACAATTGTTTGGTAAAAAAAAAAAAAAAATCCCCCCAAAAAACCCAAACCCACAAGGTAAGTTCAAAACATCAGTTTTCTCTTAAATAAAGTGTTCTAAAAAAAAGTTATGTTGGTAATAGTAAAGTTACCTGAAATAATGCTAATAAATTAAGAACTAGAAGAGTAGGGTGTAGCACAGGGTGAGACAGCATTAAAATATTAAATGCCAAAATAGCAGACAGGCTGGGTCAAAACAGAAAGAGGATGTGTCTTCACCACAGAACTGACCGTCACAGGCATAAAAATGGTTAATACTGCAGCTCCAAAGTTTAGCCTAGCGAAAGACGATTTTCACAGTAATTTGGAGCTAAAATAAGAAAAGGCAAATGTGCAATAATTTCACTCGACCTTGCAGGAGCAGTTTCCTGGAGGCAAAGCACCAGCCGCTCACAGGTCCATCACACCGGAATTCCGACTTGGGGTGGTATAGCCCTCCCAAACAACACCTAGCAAAACCACGGACACTGTTTGCTGTTGGAAATCATTAACAGTCTCAACTTACAGCATCTTTTAATACATCAAATCATTCCTAATTGTTATTGTGGTACCCCCTGAGAGGCCCTGCTGGAACCAAAGACCTGCTTGTGCTGGACACAACCACCAAAGGACAGACGTGCCTGTCCGTCCTCGAGCCTGTATAACCCGTAAGGACACAACCACCAACAGGAATGCAATGTTCTCGATCTCTTGTGGCTGAATTTGCACATCCTCTTACCATTCCCTGGGAGATGTCTATTTTTCACAGCTGCAACTAAATTAACGTTGACCTTAAATCACCCACCGCAGCTAGGTAATCCGGAGAGGGAGAGCAGGGAGCCGCTGCGATCATCCCCCGTGACGTGCCTGACCCCGAGCAGCAGCTGCTGGTGAGAGCACCACCTTGCACCGTCAGGCTGTCCCTCTGTGTTGGCATGGTTTCTAGTGAGGGTCACGGCCTCCGTGTCCAGAAAAAACCCTGCCTTGCACAGTGGAAGTTTTTCCAGACCTATAGTAAAGCAAAACAGAGCACACACCTAAATGAATTAGCAAGGTTTTGTGATTCATCTTGCATGAATCCTTTGTTTTTCCTCTTAGTAGACCTTGAGTTTAAAGAAATTTGCATCAGGGTGCCAAAAAGAAATCTCAGTCACCCTCTAGAAAATGAGATTCAATGGCCATTAAACACTGCACTTCATTTAATTGTCATCTCATTGTCAGTAAGAGCAGGCATGCTGGCCCAAATTGCTGTTTTAATTGTTCACAAAATACTCAAACTACACAACACGCCCCCATTTGATCCTGGAGCCACCGAGGCGGCAGCCAAGCCTTGACACGCGCTCACAAGCCCCGTTTGAGGAGCAGTACCCCTTCGGAACACCGCCGGGGCTGTCATGCCCGGTACGCTGCTGACCACGCTGTGCCCAGCTCCTGCACCCCCCTGCGTCGTGCCGTGTCCCCCCCCCGCCCACCAGCAGTCCCACCAGATGGGAACTGGTCCCCTACAGCGCGTCCCTTCCTTGCAGCCTCCACGCAGATGGGCACTCCCTCGTGCAGGTGGTCGCGGGTCCCGCTTGTCCCGGGAAAGGTGGGATAAGCTACCGCCCGCTGTCACAGCACTACGCGCACTAACTCTCAGCAGGGTTTTATTCTAGACCCCGTATAAGATTCCCTGGCTTTGCAATTAACAAAGACGACAAACAGCCGGGGTGCAGCACTGTGGGCTCAAATAAAGGATTTCTGAAGGGGTGCGGGAAGAGGAGGCTGCAGCCAGGAGCTGTGCCCGGAGGAGCAAAGCACACGATTTTGCAGGGAACAAGAAGAGGCAGTAAGAAAAGCAGAGGAACAGAGGGAGAGCAAAGCGGGGGCCAGCTACCAGGCACTGTTTTGGAGTTGTCCTACCTCCATCCAGCAGCTGCCCTCCAGCCCCAACCGGGCACAGTGTCGTCCAGCCACGGACAGTCCCCGCTCCCCAGCAGCTTGGGAGAGCCTCGGCAAGCAGCGGGAGAGCAATGGATGGGCAAGGGAAGGAGAAGCCCCTGGGGTCGTGGGCTGCAGGAATCAGATCCGTCGCACGCTTCTCCTGGGAATCACCGTCTGCTGCTGGAGAGCACTGGTTAACCTGCTGGGAGGAAGAGGTTATGAGTAGCTGTCATCTGCAGCAAGGAAGTCACAGAGAAGGGCAATCCAGACAGAGAACAAAATTTGGGCGATCTCAGCCCAAAAGAGCCTTAACCTGCCCTCTCATTAATTGCAAGCTAGTCACATGCTTTGTTGCACAATCTAAAGTAGCATCCCAAGGCAGGTTTTTCCCTCCAGATTCACAGCATCAGGCACCAGGCACTAAGCTGGTACGAAATGCAAGCTTAGGGGACGATGGTACGGAGAGGGAACTTGCCTTCATCTTATTTCCTAAAGTGGGGAGGCTGCGGCGGCCACCGCCCCGGGTGGTTTCTCTCACCGTTTCCCCTTCCTCCTCCTGTAACTTCTGCAGCCGCACAGCAGGGACAGGCCGGTTTGCACCTCCCTAGCCTTGAGGGATGCTCCAGTGCATTTCCAATGGAAAGGTACCCAAGGAGCACCCACCCCAACCTTTGGGCACAGTCCTTAGCCTGTGGAGAAACTTGGAAAAAGTCCGTTCTGTTTGCAGCGCTCAGAAACAGGTCTGGGCGACTCTGAAAACAGAGTTTAAGGATGCCAAGACGTCCCAGTGCATCTTGTACTGACACCAGCTTGCAACCGCAGATTACTGAGACATGATCAAAAGACCGTGGGGGCTGCCAGTGTCCCACCCAGGGGATGGGCAGAGGAGACACAGCCCTGGGTGCACATGCAGCTCCGTGGCAGCCCAGCCAGTCAGTACTGCTCCTGCCCCTCTGCCTCGCCCCTGAGCACAGAGACCCCCAGAAACTGGGAATAGCCTTTGCCGCAGCCCCTCCAGCATTTCCTGAATCCACCTCTCTCCTTTTCCTGCTTTGTGCCAGGGATAACCTCCTCCAGCCTCTTCTTTGGGTAACTGGCACATCCTCTTTCTGCAGCAATTTCGATTCATCTGCCCCCAGCCTGCATCTTGGCAGCCCAACCTGGCGATACATCACAAGTTATTTTCATCGGGCAGACCCACGAGAGCGTGTCTGTCGCTAGATGAGCTCCTTCTGCACCCCAGGATTGACAGGCACATCCATGCCACCAGTGCCTCGGCCAGGATGGCTCCCCTGCACCTTAGCTCTTTTAGCTGCTCTGAGAAATGGCAGAAATAGTAAGGAAGAGGCTAAGAGCACATTACAAGGAACAAGGAGATAAATTATCAAATAACTGGAGAAAAAAAATACAAACTCAAAGAAAATTGAGGGCTTGACTGTAGCTGATGTTATATGGGAAGAGGATGGGAAAAAGCGTCTCCAACCAGGCTGGAAGAAGAGGGCTGCAGGAGAGAGGAGCACCTCGACTGCACACTCTCCACCCTGGGGTGTTTTGTTTGTTATTTTTCTAGACAGAAGGTACAAGTCCAGGCTCTGCTCCTGAAGTTCCCATTGGAGATGGTCCCCAGGCAAACGGGAGATCCAAAAAGCCTCTCAGAGCAGCTGGAACAAAGCCTTGCATCTGGAGCCACGTACAACAGAAATGCTCAAATCTGTCTGCTCCAAACATTGAGGAAGTTTGGATGGGGCTGGAATCATGATGGCCAAGATCTGCCTCTCCTCTGACAGGTTCGCCATAAGCAAAGAAGTTATTCCTCTCATTTTAACTCTCCAGGCCCAGAAATGGACGTGGCTTCTCTCACAGACACTGTCCAGTAGGAAAAACTTGAGCAGAAGGATTTTGTTTTCATGGTTATAGCAAAGGCAGTATATCAGTTTACAAGGCAAGGCCAACTGCCAGAGTGTATTAGATGGTTTTTCTTGGGGTTTAGATGACTCTTCGGGGTTTTTTTGTTGTTATTTTGAATTTCTTTCACAAACCAGTTTGTCCAGCAAGCACCACCTCCCTGTGAGTGCTGGCGAGTGGTTTCTCCCAGAACAGCTGCCATTTGCAAGTGCTTATCCCATAACAGCAACTGCTGTGCGGCGGGCAAAGGTCTCCAGATTTATTTCAATTCCCAAAATCCATGCTGAGTAGTCTGATTTGCAGAGAAAAGCTAAGGGCTGGCTAAGAGCGCCGAAGAGGAAACCCAGAAACAACTGCTCACCTTGTGACAAGCATGCCTTAAGTCTTTCCCGGGTTTTTTCTGGCTTTGTTTAGTCTAGGTTTGGATTTCTCTGCTGAAGCCTGCTCATATCAAAGGCGCTTGTTTGAACATGGCATGCAGCGTGGGTTTGCTTCGCCCGCTCCCTCGCCGTGCCACGGGCATCCCCACCGAAGCCATGCTCACCCGCCGCGGTGTGCGCGATGGTGGCAGCGGCGCTTGTGCTAAGATTTGGGTGAATTCACGGATATTCTTGCAAACACTGGGAGACAAACCGATGATCCACGGCTGCGAATTATGTTGGCAAGGACAGCTGGAGAGCAGCGATCAGCAAGCAGCGCTGCGGATGCAACGGGGCAGGTAAGCGAGTGCCGACGGAGAGAGGTCATGCTGCCAAACCGCGTGCGGGATGTGGCTTTATCCTGGGGCCTTCGCACGCGCACGGTGACTCCCCCGGCTGTATTCCGCTCGCACGAGATCCTCCGACCCAAGGAGCAACGTTGAGTTGGAGCCTGGCAAGAAACGCGTCCGGCGGTGCCGGGAGCCAGCCCTGGGCCAGGCTGACAGGCAGAGCTGTAGTTTGGCTCCGGCGGGAGGTAACGAGCACGGGCACGATTTATTTTTCCTGTTGGAACACATTCACCTGCAGATTAGCGGCGGCCCTGCTCATACCGAGTCTAGAGACCGCCTGTTAACTCTTCTCTGTCAGGCGGCAGCCGTCCCGCCCAGCACAGCGCCCCGCACAGCAGCAGCACCCAGCTCTCCAGCCAGTCTGGTTCCTCTGGGATGAGTGTCCTACGCATCCAGCACAAACCCAGGTGCCGGAGCACGCTGACCTGCAGTTGGGTTTTTTTGAAGGAAAGAGAGAGAAAGAACCAACTCCACGACAGGGGTTCCCTTTCCTAGAGGACAGCAAAGCTGGTGTTTCTGGACCAAATCCAAAAAGGATCTGTAAAATTCCCGGTTTCTAATTTTTACGGAGAAAAAGAGGCCAAAATCTTCAAAAGCAAACCCACAGCAATCCACTACAGCTTCTGTTCCTTATTTAGGGCAGACTACATCTGAAACCTAATTATCTCCCTGCAAATCCCTGTGCAGTCACGGCAGACAGAGAGGGATCTCCAAGGAGCAATTCCTTCAACCTACCTTACCCCCCTACTGTGGGACGGGACTGACTCCCTCTCATACCCAGCACCCAGAACTAGCTCCAGATCCCATCTTCCACGACGCGTGGATCAGGCTGTCCCTTCACACATTGTGGAGCAGCTTATCCTTCCAAATATTAGCCACTTCAAACACTCGGAGGTGAAGAAATACCTTCAGCGTATGTTGCCCCAAGGGACTGGCAGCGACAGTGGATCAGTCAGCGAGAGGAGGCAATTTCATGGTCTTTGCTTTCTTTTCCTCCTTCTTCCCACAGATTCCGGCAATCTAATAGCTGGATTTAGCATTCCCATACAGCCACACAACAGTTTGCTTTTCCATTCCCTGGATGCAGAAATGTCCCTTGTTCTGGGGCAGCTGCCGAGAAGTGAACACAACAGACTCTTAACGGCCCGTCGGGGAAGCACACCTCTCGCCTGCTGCGGCGTGCCACGGCCCTGACCCGCAGCAGGGGAGCTTTCCTTGGTGAGAAGTGAACGCTGGGCATCGCGCTATGAGAAAATCAGTGATTTGGAAGACAAATGTTGACTCAGCAGTTGGAGAAATTTGGACAACAGAGCAGGAGAGGCTTGCCACCCACTCCATAAGAAAGGTGGGGGAAGCAGTGTTTGCAAGGGATACGGTTCATATCAAAGCTAAGCAGGAGTCTGTGGTTTTCAAACACGAGATGAAAGGACAAAGCACCATTGGCTGGAAGCAGAAGAGAAAAGGGCAGACAGAAAAACAGTGAGAGGAAAGACACTACTGAACGTGGCTGCTCAGCCCAACCTGGAAGGCAATCCACACGCCCTACGGAGAGCTCTTCAGTGACTGCAAAAACCACTTCTTGCTGGATAACAGAACAACATCCTTCAAGGGACACACTTCCTGCCTCTCCAGAGCCAGTACCTCAAATGTAATCAAGCTTAAACTTCCAGGGACGGTTGGCCATGTAGCCACCCGTAAAGAAGCAGTGCCGTCAATGCCGCCGTGAATCCCAGGAGACCAGGCATGTTGGTGAGGGCTCCAGAGGACTCTGCACAACGTGAAGAGGCAGATAGCCTCATTTCTTCACCCCCTTCCCATCCTTGATCAATGAAGTGGCATTGTGAAGCAAGAGGTGAAGGTTTCGGAGCACGCTGTTGCAGCCAAAGGGGAGGCTGTGTACGGTGCATGGCCACCGTATTGGTGGAAGCCACCCCAATTTTGGAGCAGCAGGCTCAGGCAGGCCAAACAGCTCAAAAAGGCAACGAACTAGCAAGAAGAGAGGATGAAAAGAGCAGCCCTTGTGCCAGGATGTTCAGAACACTGCCTACACGGTAGTGCCATAGCGCGGGCAATGCCAAAATCAACGGTAAGGACACGTCTGCCGGCACAGACTTGGCACAGCGGTGATACCAACTCCAGGTGGAAAGATTCATGTGCCAAAGCTTGAATATCGATGGAAGACACAAAGGTAGGCAGCAAGAGAGGAGGGGAAGGGGCACTCTTTGCCAAAGATGATAGAAACCACTTTTGAACCAGCAACTGTGTCTACCCAGGCAGCGCAAACCACCCAGGACACCAAAATGTGCCTTCCCACCTCACCCAGGCCACTCCAACCTGCAGTGCCAAACCCCGCTCTGTCTCTTGGAGCCAGGGCACCTGCACCCCACGTGTTGCACCCCAGATGAAAAAAGTAACCCCGACTCAGCTCCTGAGCAGGGCCATCGCCCAACTACTGCACGTGCACGTGAAAGTCAGCCCTGGAAGGCAAATGTATAAATAAACTCTTCCACCAGCTGAGCCTGTGTTTGCCAAACCCGCCCTTACCCAAACCTTCAGCTGGGTTTGCAGAGCTCTGTGGTTTCTCTCCCCGTGCTTATCTCCAACCCTGCTCCTATTAACAGCTAATTTCCCCTCTACACCCTTATCTGCTGACCCAAATTGGGATCTTGCAATGCAGAGGTTATCATCTCCCGAAGCCGCCTCCTCACAGCTGGGCTCCTACGGCAGCTCACCACCCTCCGCTCACAGGAGCCTGGACAAATCCTACCAACACCCCTAAAACCAGGCACCTGCTGCCCCATGACCCTCCGGGAGCATCTCTGTGAGACCTGGCTCCCCGATCCCTGCATGTTTGCCGGGGATATCTGGTACTGCACAGCAAAAGCAATCCCTCTCCAGTAAACGGGGCACAGGGACGAAGGAGAAGCGTCTCCTGAATCAAGGCAAAAATTCCCGAGGACCCTCTGCCGAGGACCACCAGCAAGGCACCCGTCCTGCCGTTCACGCGTTCGCTGGCAACACGGCCCCGCTCCCTGGCTTATCATCGGTTTTATGTAACTCCAGCGCAGGAAGCTCTGTAGTGGACGTCAACACAGGAGAGAAAAAGGAAATGTTTTCAAATTTAAAAGTAACATGAGACCGAGCGACCACTAAATTGCCTTGTAATTGCAATCATTATATTTGTTGGAAGGAAATAGAAAAAGACCCAGCTAAGCACTATGTATTTAGCATTTTAAAGCTAAAAATAGCAGTGACTACATCAGCAGGGAGAAGGAATTTGAGCAGAAAGTGCATGATCGCTAGGAATCATTTCCAAATATTTCAAATAAGCGCCCTGGAATTGGAAAAGGCAGCACGTTAAAATCCCTGTCCCACCTAGAGGAGAAATAGAAACAAGTGAAGTATTATGGAGGGAGAAGGAAGGGTAAAGCCAACCATAAAGAGAAATAGAGGTTACGGAAGATCAATAAGGGAGCAAGATGTATATAGGGAAGATGTAACACTGGGAAAGATTTTAGATTTTGAAGGGAGAATCCCTCATCTCCTCTAACAGCTCAGCTTCCCAGCCTACATGGTGTCTCCTGGTCCACAAATGAACCCCCTCCACCGGTCAATATTCCTGACACTACACGCTTCGAAGGTTAATTAAACACTTAAGTGCTGGGATGCCAGAGAATTTGGTCAAACTGCAGCAACAGCACGGAATTATAACGTAACGACACATAAACTACGTGAGGATATTCACTTCATTTAGGAGGATGATAAAACGGCCCCGTGTGCTCCCCGTGGGGCACAGCTGCGCGTTGGCTCCATCACGAGGAGGCGCCTTCTCCCGAGTCACACTGGGGTGCAGCGCCAGACGTCGGCCTCTTGAATTAATGCCTGTGTCTGCAGAGCCACGTAGATTCTTCCCCAGCTTACAGAAACCCTGCCGAGAGAGATCTGTGAACCACGGACGCTGATTTCCAACAGGTCTTTAATTTCAGAAGAAATTCCGCAAGGGTGGAAGAGGCTAATATTTTGCCTATTTATAAATATATATAATTAGAGGGGATTATTATTGGCCTGTCAGTCTGAAAGGGGAAAACAGTAGCTGAAGCAGAGTTAAAAGAGGTTAATGTCATAGAATCATAGAATGGTTAGGGTTGGAAGGGAACCCAACCTCTCTCTCTCATGTCAACCAACGCATTCGTGGAAAACAGATCTCGTCAAATTGATTCTTGTTTTAATAGATCCTGGCGTCCTCAACAGAGCAACAGTATTAACGCAGCGAGCCATCGCGGCTCTCCTCTCACAGCTTGGCCCAGTCCAGCTCCGAATACGAAAGCGGAGCCTAGTGCACCTTCAAATAAATTAAAATCCGGCCAAAGGTTTCAGGAGCTCACTGGAAATGGGAACCCTCTTGGGCAGCGGGGTTCCGCCTGGGCTTCGCGCTGGCTGTGTGCTGGTTGGCATCTTTACCGGCAGCCTGGGCGGCAAGAGCGTTGCTGAGACCTCGTGTGACGGCGAGAAGAGGAGGCTGTGCTGCCGAGGAGCAGTGACCTCGTGGCAACAAGTGAGCAGCATGGCTCTGCCCCACCCCAGTGTGCTTGGGCGGGGGAAGAGATGCTCTGAAAGACGGCAGAAGCTCCAGGCGTGGCTTGAAACGAGGAGCTACCGCTTTGGGGGGTGGCGTGATCCATGGAGGAGAGCGGGGAACGTTACGTGGGAGCGGGAACGCCCCTGTGGCTATTGCAATGCCCGCTCCAGTTTGGCAAAGGTGGGACGAGGGATGCGTGGCTCGGATGCGCGGCCCAGGAGGGATCATGCTGCCGAACAAGGGAGGAGCCTGTGGCTCTTCCTCGCTGCCCCTGAGCATCCGGGGTCTGCTGGCCATCGGAAGCAAGCAGGCAGGAGCCCACCAACACTTCGCTTGGGAGATAAAGCGGACAAACGAGGCTGGAAATAAAGTCTGTGCTTTTACCCCCTGGAACAACCACCACGAGATTTGGCCACCGGAGTCTCAGAGCTGGGACCAGAGAGCACACGCTGCCAAAAAACTAACTCAAAGCAGCACTGGGCAAGGGCGACTGCCCCACCTCTTAGACAGGAGCGCAGCTTACGGTCACGGAGCGTTCCTTCTGACCACGCAGCCTGCGCTGCAGCTTATTAAAAATAAATACAACTGCTGCTAAGCTCAGAAACCAGTCTTTTAAGCCGGGCTAGTGCCAGCGTTTGCCCAGCATGAGAAGTGCCTGAGGAACCTGCACACAAGCTGCAAATCGCAGCATGGCACACGGCATTACAGCGACACACGAACTCATCCCTCAATCCTGCGTGTCCCTTCCAGCATAACCCTCCCCTTGTCCTCAAGCCCTCACCAGGCCACAGTGATGGCCCTGGCCCCTCTGGGCAGAGGGGAGGGGGTGGCATTTGCCTCCCCCCCGCCGCAGAGTGTTGTGCTGGTCGCTGCGAGCCCGAGCTGCGGACCCACAAGAGGGCAGTCGGAGTCGCCTTTTCCCTTCCACGCCATCGTTTCCCACCTTAGCGTCCTGGGATCCGGGTGTCCGCAACGTTTATGCTGGGATTTTGAAGACTGAAGGTCCTCCTCCTACTTCAGTTTATTCAGAAATTTGGAAGTGGTCACATTAAAAATAGAAACAGAATATTAGACAAAATTAAGTCTCCCCTCCCGAGCCCAGGAAGAACTTTAGACCATTATCAGCGCTGAACTCTGCTTTAAGACCACGGTCACCACCCTGTTTCATTCAGACTCAGATACTATCGTGAGTATTATGCACTTGTGTCTTTGACAGCTCTTGAAATTTCACTACCTCCTGTTCCCACCTCCCTCACTTCCTACCCCTCTCCAAAATAAAGGTCACACCGTGCTGCTTTCCCCTTCTCCCGCACGGCACAGCGCCTCTGCTCACCAGCTCCTCCACTCATCCCGTTGCTGCTCTCTCTCCTGCCTCCTCGCTTTCTCGTCTCAGTACAGCATCGGGAAGGCCACTCTAGGTAAACCTAAACACAAGAGCAACTAAAAGGTAGGAAAAAACGGTTTCTCCTCTGCATGTGGCCCTACAGAAGCCACAATCGCTAAATCCTTCTGATAATCCCCATATTGCACCAAGAATCATACAAGCACAGCAGGGTTTGGGTTGGAAGGGACCTTAAAGACCATCTAGTTCCACCCCCCCTGCCATGGGCAGGGACACTTTCCCCGAGACCAGGTTGCTCAAAGCCTCATCCAGCCTGGCCTTGAACACTTCCAGGGATGGGGCATCCACAGCTTCGCTGGGCAACCTGTTCCAGTGCCTCCCCACCCTCTCCGGGAAGAACTTCTTCCTGATACCTAATCTGAACCTCCCCCCTTTCAATTTAAACCCATTACCCCTTGTCCTGTCACTACAGGCCCTTGTAAAAAGTCCCCCCCAGCTTCCTTGTAGCCCCTTCAGGCACTGGAAGGTGCTATAAGGTCTCCCCGGAGCCTTCTCTTCTCCAGGCTGAACAAGCCCAACTCTCTCAGCCTTCAGAAGCATCAGAAACGGCAGTCAGAGAGGCACAACCCTTTGCTTACGCAGGAACTCGAGGCTCCCAGGGCAGGAGGTACGAGCCACTCCGCACCATGGAGAGGACACACGTGATTCCTCCCTCTTTCAGCTGGGGGAACGGTGAAGCCTCTGCCATTAACAAAAGGCACTTCTCTGGTGACCAGGACCACAGTGAGCACTGGAGCGAGTCCAGAGGAGGCCACAAAGATGCTCAGAGGGCTGGAGGGGCCAGGGGGGTTGGAACTAGATGGTCTTTAAGGTCCCTTCCAACCCAAACCATTCTATGATTCTATCGGAGTTTGACCTTAACACCACGTTCTTCACCCAAAAGGCAAATCAGTTAGTTGTGGGCAATTCACTTCTTAATTTTAAACCCAAGTTTAGAGGCCACTTCAGAGCTAAGAGGGCCAAGAACAGATTTCAAGAATTTGAACAGCAGTTGTCAAAATTGGGAAGGCAGCACTTAAAAAAAAAAAAAACCCACATAACAAAAATATCAAAGAGAGATTTTATTTAGCTTATTTGGCACAAAACTTACAAGAACGGTTTTGTTCCCTTCTTAAATTTAGTACAACTAGCAAGGAAAAAAAAAAGGCATACTGATACATTTAAGAAGCTGTACAGCAAGTGAAATGTGGAAAGAGGCACCAGAAAGATCTACCAAAAATCAAAGTGCATGAAAAATACCTACTCTGAGCGCCTCACGGTATTGGATTAAGGCACCACTCCTTTAGAAGGTTTACAGAATACATCGTGTGCAACGTCTGGGTTTGGAATGTACGAGTCCTTCAGCCTGCATCCCAGCTGGATACCGCGAGCTCCCAACAGAACCCCTCTCCTTGGAAATGTTATCCGGAGAGACCTCTCTCTGCCCGGCCTCCTCTCGCAGGCGGGAGCACCGCTGTCCGGGGCTCCGAGGAAGCCAACGCAGGTTATCGGCGACCAGCGTTCTAAGCTGTGGCGTACGCCAGGCCTACGAGTTCTTTACAAAGGTTTTACAGAAAAGAAAGACTGCGGAGACAAAAGTAACACGGGACACATCAGTACCTACGTTATGGATAATTTACCAAAAAGGATTAAGGATTTCCTGGAGTATCTCTTAAAAAAATCCAAATCTGAGTACTGTTATAATCCAGAACAACTAAACACACTTTTCAAGGGAGTATTACAACGCTTCCTTTAGGACCAGCAAAAGAGTTTGACAAATTCCACAAGACTCCAGGAACGTTAAGCCTGTAGAAAAAGCCCAACGGCAGACGGTGGTAAGTGTTTTTCATCAGTGGAAACGTTTAACGCAGGTTCCTGTAACTGCAAACCACGTTACACCGGTGCATACACACACACCACGCTCACAAACATCGACACGAGCCAGACACCGTGGTTCCTCGTGGATTCTGCACATCACCGCTCTCGGGCACTAGAGAAGTCGCACCAGCGTTTATATTTCAGCACCTTCATTAAAAGCTGTCTTTTTAAGAACCAAACCGCTCCAGTTACAGGAAGAGGTACCACATCTAGTGTAAACAGGTTCACAAACAACCAAACAGAAGTTGCATCTGCCTCTTGCCAGCTTTGACTTTGGTTTTGCTGCTCAGCTGGATCACCAGTCTCCTTTCCTTGCAGGAAGAAAGTGGATAAGGTATCAATGCCCGTATCGAAACGTAAGTGGGAACCAGTAAACGCAGAATATCATATCCAACCATCGAACACCACCTCTACCGCAGAGTTTCAAACATCTCAGGAGCTTGAGACTGCTTCAGCCACGCTCTGGAAAAGCACAGTCCTCTATGCACGTGCAAAGGCATTTAGATATGAACCCTGGGCGTACCAGGGTTTCATTTTTTGTCCTTGTACGGTGTAGACCTCAAGAACACAACAGCAAGTCCCATTATAAAACCAGAGCACCCTTGAGCATGACAAATTCTAAACAGTAAGGGCCGAAAATAATGGCACCTGGAAGCCACCTACACATTACAGAGCACGGTGTTTCACAAGTCTCAGAACAGTTCAGTTTGTGGGAGAACTTGCCCTATATGCCTCTGCCCCACTGCAGAGCTGTAGTTTGCAGTAACTCTTTTACCCCTGAATTACTTGCTACCACGTACAAAACATGCCACAGTAGTGGCAGTCAGGGCTAAACATTTAATAATGTGTCCTTTTCGTCCTTTATTAACAATTACAATGGCAGAAAGAAAAACTATTCACTCAACTCATTTATTTCATGATTTATATGCAAGTCATGTAGCAACTTAACATTGGTGTTATACATTTGTGCTTCCGTTCCCTGGCACTTGGAGGAGGAATTCATTTCCAGGTAATCACATCTTGCTGAAGCATTCCTTTGCATTTGTCCAAACTTGAATTCCCTTTAAAAACAAAAGTTAAAAAATAAATAGGTGGAAATACACTTTGTTTGAAAAAAAAAAAAAGAAAACCTCATCAAGAGACTTTCTTCCACAGAGAACTCTACAGAGTCCCCCAGACCTTCACGCCAGAGTAGCGCAGAGACCACATTGGAACCGGACCCCACTGCCCATCACGTACCAACAGCAACGGGTGGCTGAGCTAGAGGGGACAGAATATGCGGGAGGTTTTACGCCAGTGACTCCCAACCTCCTGTGACCGCGAGGTTCCTCGTTACCAAAAGCTGGCTTTCGATCCCCTGCTGAGGCAGCACGTACACTGGCCCGGCCAGTCGCAGACGTACCTTTTTGCACATGCTAATCTGCATAACAGCATAGCTTATGAGCGCCTCCTTCAAATCCCGATTCTTCTGGTCTTTAAACCGTTCGATGTCAGTCCAGGCACTTTTCACAAAGTCTCTGCAATTAAAAGCAGCATTTCTGTTAGTGAGCATTTTACACGTTCCATCCTCAGCTGACCTTCCTTCCCCTGAACCCTCAGCAGAGCAGCTGTGAATGACAGAGTGCTCCAGCTGTGGAGCCCTCAACATCAGAAGGATATAGACCAGTTGGAGTGAGTCCAGAGGAGGCCACAAAGATGCTCAGAGGGCTGGAGCCCCTCTGCTATGGGGACAGGCTGAGAGAGTTGGGCTTGTTCAGCCTGGAGAAGAGAAGGCTCCGAGGAGACCTTATAGCACCTTCCAGTACCTGAAGGGGCTACAAGGAAGCTGGGGGGGGACTTTTTACAAGGGCCTGTAGTGACAGGACAAGGGGTAATGGGGTTAAATGGAAAGTGGGGAGGTTTAGATTGGATATCAGGAAGAAGTTCTTCCCGGAGAGGGTGGGGAGGCACTGGGACAGGTTGCCCAGAGAAGCTGTGGATGCCCCATCCCTGGAAGTGTTCAAGGCCAGGCTGGATGAGGCTTTGAGCAACCTGGTCTAGTGGAAGGTGTCCCTGCCCATGGCAGGGGTGTGGGAACTAGATGGTCTTTAAGGTCCCTTCCAACCCAAACCGTTCTGTGATTCTATGATCTCCCAGTCAGCAAACCAAGTTCTGTAGTTATCCATCCCACAGTGTCCTCGTTTTAGAACTGGCACTGCTGTCTAACTCATCTTCTGAAGGCTTTTCATCTAGAGGACCAGTTTCACAGGATATGTTGGGTTGTTTTGAGTATTTTTTTCGCCAGTAAGCATCGCTGCCATACAACCATCATAATTCAGAATATATTTTACTCCTCAGACTCTGTGAGGGTAACTAAGGATCTTTATGCTAACATTCAGCACACTGCACATTTCCTTGTCAGTTTTCAAGTCAGGATCTTGTTTTCTCCATCATGAAAACTTACTTGTCACCAGGATTTGAGACATCTGAGTACAACAAACATTTACAATGCAAATTTAACTTGGGCAATTCAGTTCAGGCATTAATTCTGTTGGTTTGGTGATGTGTCTTCAGGACTCCTTCGCTAAAGTGGAGGTAGATTTCTGTAATTCATAGCTTTCATTTGTGCTGGATTATACACACAAGGCAAGTATTCACTTGAAAATTGCTTCCAGAGCTATGAAAACAGATCTCCAGTACTTCTGTCAAAATGATTAAGAAATTGCATTTACTGAGTGTCTTGTTGTTTTGAACTGTTCGTGAACTAGTCTTATCTTTCCAGCTCCAACCCAAACATATTGGGAGCTACCACGTTCACCCTTGCGTTACACGATGAACGTGTTCTGACACAATCACATCGCTTTGGGAATGTTAGTTCCTATTTTTCATGTTTGCATTCCTGAGGAAAATTTCTTTAGAGCACCGAGCAGCAGTTAGCTCAAGGACGACTCACCAGAACTTCTAATCTCTTTCAAACAGGAGTCACTTGTCTCCCATATGAGAAAATGCAGAAAATGAGCTCAGGACCCATACGCGTAAACCGAACTAAATACTCTGTTTGAAGCAAATCAGCTTTTGAGTCTCGGGCTCTTCAGCTGCAGACCTACAAGCCCACCTGCTAAACATATTACTAGCTGAACATAAAAGCGTGCACGTCAGCCATCAGAGTGGGCTCAGTGGCTGGGAAAGTCATCAGGTTTTACATAAGCCATGCACTCAGACCAGAAGCTAACTGCATGTACTGTACTTTATTTCACAACTTGCAGCTGACAGGAGCTTTTATAGACAGCTCATAAACACCAAGAATATATTAAAAACACTTATAAAATGCAAACACCTTCAAGAGCATCCAGTCAAGGACTTTTTGCTAAGACAAGCCCTGTGTTTTCTTTGAAAAAGCCAAGCCCATTTACCTGCCCTCCAGATTTTTAGACTTCAGTTGTTCTTCTCCTTCCTGTATCTGCTCTTCCAGAACCTTTATCTTGGCTTCCCTCTGCTCAGGGGTTTCCTGCCCGAAGAGCTTGCTAGTCATCCCTTTCAGGGAGAACGTTCTCACAGTCTACAAAAGACAAAGACACTCTCGGTTTGGGGTTCTAGACCTCAGCCACAAGTCACTGGGTGATTTTTACCAGCATTCAGGCTTATTCTTATTATTCAGCTGATTTTTGGCTTTAATTTCCATTTCATGAATCACCCATTGATAAGCAGTTATAGACGGTGGCTCACGTCAGACTGAGCCAAGTGGGGAAGAAATAATTTCATGTCCAAGCTCTTGAGGCTGCTCCGTGGACTGGAGCACAAGTGAGTCATTCCACTGACATGGGTAACCTCTCAGAGCTATTTTCTTACTGAAGTAGGAAACAACTTAAGCCTTGTGTTCTGTATGAGAAAGGAAAGCCACGAAGTTGCTGTGTGTAGAGCATCAATAGATCAACAGCAACATTAGGAATTCTAAACACTCTTCTGACGTTATCAATTTAAGATTAAGTAATATTATCTTCCATATAAAAGGGACTAGCCACGTATCAATAATATCCACCTTTCAAAAGGCAGAGGAGGCCTTTCAGAATTTCGATCTTTAGAGCTGTTTGTGTTATTCTGCTCAGGTCATATTTCCTGCAACCATTTACTTGCTCAGAATCCAATAAAAGAAGTTTGGTACAAACACCTTACGTCATCAAGAACCAAGTTACTTTAGACCTCAGATGCCTACAGCTCATATGAGACCGCACCTCGTAAGCGGCAGCCAGCACGTTAGTGCCATTTAAATGTCATTCTAAGTAACGTGGCTCAAATTTTAAAAAAAAGGCATCTTGGAGAAGAAAATGGAAAGACTCACTCCTGTTGCCAGCTCCTCACACTGCTGTTTCTTAGACGTTAGGTCCTGTGCAGCCATTTCCAAGTCATACTGCATTAGTTCGTGTTTCCTGCAAACCGCCCTGAAAAGTAAGCAATGAAAGATCTGTCACGTAATACTTGGTTTTGCTACGTTTCCCTCCATTTAAACTTTACAGATGGCATCATGCTTTTTGGCAGGCAGCACGTTCAGTTATTTATCTAGCTCAAATTCAACAGCCTTATCACAGAATGCATAACTCCACAAGGGCTGTAGCGGAGCCAGCTTGGATCAAAGTATAACGGAAGTCCTTAGTAGGGCAGCATTCCACTCCTCTGCTCCTCCGTTTAGACTCATCCTGAGACGCTCTCAGCAACGCGAGCTGAACTACCTACTTAACGACACCACTGCAGAACAGCTTCATTTAAAATATGTTGCAGAAAAATCACAGCTACGATGAAAGCTCCCTGGAGATGGTACCTGTCACAGCAGCGACGCATCAGTCTATCATAAAATTAGCCACATTTTTTAAAAAACAAAACAAGAAACCAGCCTCCTAGATTCACGTAGTGCCTTTCATCTGGAAAAGAAGAGAATTTCCTCTGACCACCTGCAATAATTCCCAGTCCTGTGTGGGCTGACGATGCTACATCCGTGCTCCAAGTCCGGATGCACGTGTCTCCCAGGAGAAGCTCCTTGTGCTCTGGGTTCCCACACAGCAGCCACCACGCTCGCCAACCTGATTCTTTACAGCACTACTGGACCTCTCCAAGAGGTTCAGAGCCAGCCTGCGGACAGCCCAACAGCTTTACGCGCAATCTTACGGCATAGAGCGATTTGCCTTTGTATCCACGCTTTTAAGGGAGGACTGCCCTATAAAGGCTAATGTAAATAAAATAAAATCAGTGTTTGGCTGCAGACAGTTACGTAAGGGCACTCTGAAACTTGCTGGAATTCGCAATGGCTGCAGCAGCTCTGTTTGGCCCATCTCATCTGAAAGTTGAGGCTTTCAGCACACTGGGGCACTATTACACCAGAAGACAAAGCACCAGCATAACCAGAGGATTAAACAGCATTACCTTTCGCAACATTCAGAGTTCAACATTTCTGCCACTTCCCTACTGATCAGCTCAGCTCTAATTTTTATCGCCACCCACGTGGCAATCAAATATGAGTAAGCAAAATAAAAGGTGAGAAGATGGAGATTCCACAACATTGACATTTCCACTTCCTGCAGAACAAGAGGATACTACACTAAATTCAACATAACGCAGCATCAGAGGAAAGGATTACAGCATCCCTTTGAGCTATGTACTCCTGTACATACCGTAGTGCTTCTGCATAGAAGAGATATTCTTTCAGCTGGTCTGCATAATGTTCCTCTTCTTCCAGAATGTCATCGATGGAAGCTGCGTATCTGGTGAAAAACAGCCCTGATTAAGTACAAAGCGCCTTATTTTAACCTTTAAGGCCTACACGCACAGTGAAACAAGGGTGGACACCTGATTGACAGAAACGCCCGTCACTAAAAGTGAGAGGCACTTTCAAAACCAGTTTTTCCTTTGTTTTTAATTAAGCTCTGAATCAGCTAAATATAAGCACTCCTGCAGGCCCGTTTCTTTGGTTGTTACCACAATGAATCTTGTGACAATTACAAGATCTATCATAAG
>NW_010267686.1:28152-52381 GCF_000690775.1 Eurypyga helias
AGTTTTTATTACAGGAAAGAACAACCACTTACTCCTTTTCTTCAGTGGACTGTCAAAGGCAGCACCAAGGCAAGAGACACATGGTGCAGAAGAAATCCTGCAAGGCTTAAAGCATGAAGACATAGGAACATGAACATCACACCTTCTGAAAAGCAAAGGGGCTGCTTTCATTGTTCATTATTCAGGCAGAGTATGAGAGAACTCACAGTGGTGCTCTGAACATGACAACATTACGTCCTTCAGCTCCTTGGAAGTCTGTTGCTTTGTCTGCTGTGTAAGTCAGGCATAGCAGTTCAGAGCAACAAGAAGTTCAAGCCTTCCTCTTAGGGAGAAATCTGAAGTACAAGGGTTTGGACCAACTCTACAGATCTTGCATTCAGTAAGAGTTTTGTGATTTAGGCTCAAGTCTCCTAAAAATGGCAAAAAGCACTTTTTCTAGTTTATATTGCTTACTGGACAGTATTTAGTAAGTTCTCACTAACCAAGATGACTGCCCACATTTGCAGGGACAGGCCTACAGCTCAGAGTAACTGCGCATCTCACTTGGCAGAGCGACAGAAATAGGATGTCATTCCAGCCAGCTACGCAGGGCGTGTGCCACTGGACATACACGGGATGAACGAGTCCCCATCACAAATGCCTTTACCTATTCTGCCAGCTCAGTCTGGATTCTCAAGTATGTGGCAGTCCCTTGCGCAGCTGCCGGCTCTCTGAAGCCAGCCTACGTCCACGCTTGTCTAGTGACCAGCACAACGCAACCCAAACGTTAACTGCAGCACCCCTTGCCCTCAAAGTTTTTGTAAAGTCTGAATTTTACCCTTTTTTCCTGTACCTTGCCAGTAAATGGCTCTGTGGAACAAGCAGCAGAGTCTCAAGCTGAACGGGAACTGGTAACGTGACTTGGGAGAGGACAAGAAATCCCTCCATAAGAGCTTTGAAAGAAACAACAATGTCACTTGGACCCTGGGAATCTGAGGGAGGTATCCGAGGGAGACAGTCCTGCTGAACATCATCCTCAGGCCTACTCAGCAGGGCACGCGAAACAAGGTTCTTCAGAGCGCGAGTGGCTACTTGCGGGATAACTGGAAGAACAGGGCGACTGCAGGAAGAGCTGTAGATGTGCCCACCTGCTCAAGTGTGAATTTTACAAGCATACAAGTAACATAAGTTGTTCTGATGCTCTGCAAAATCAAAAGACGTGACACAACTGGGAAAGGCCCTACACCAAAGCTATTTGGGACAAAAAAGCATAACATACAAAGTGACCAGCAACAGCAGATGAGTTTAAGTAGAAAGGATAAAAGAACAGGCATAACAAGAATTCACATTATGAATCAAAGTAAGGAAGAAGTCCAAACTGTTGAAAAATATACTTGTTCTGAAAAAATCCTGCAGTTACACAGGTCATAAGTCACCCTCTCTATTTTTAAGTTCCAAAGTGCAGTAATTTTAGTATAGTGGTTTGATTTCTTAGGGCAGCAGATGGGCCACATTTCAGTTCTAAGTTCGTTCTAAGTTTAGAGCAGTGCTAGAGCTCACCTGTGGCAGAACAGCTCTCCAAAAAAACTAACAAAAAAACCCACCAAACAAAAAGTCACCTTGCCTAGACAAGGTTTTCAAATGACGCTTCAGTTTTATTTGGAAAAAAGTAGTAAGACAAGCTATATTCCTGACTGCCTGTGCTGAAGTTTAAATACTGGTTTGTCCCAAACAGGGGGAAATGATAAGGAGAAACACTGCACATACCTTCTAATATCTAATATGTTCCCACTTTTCATGGGAATCATCAGCTAAACCCCTGTTTTAGTTTAGGCAGCTTCCACTTGCAACGACAGTCTAGTTGATACAGAGATAAAGGATCACTCATTAATAGCATAAAGGACAGAAGTCAAGGGTCTGGCCTTTTTTCTTTCATCTTTGAAATGATGGCATTACAGCCATCCACTCGAGCTTTCCTGGCATGTTCCGTTGTCTCCTATCACTTCGGCAAGCTTCATCCCGTCATCCAACACACCCCCAGAGGTGCTTTGGGATGTCTTCTCCAAATATCAAGCAGTTTTAGATCATACTAAACAATAACAACTCAAAAGTTTAACTAAACATCTAGTAAAGACCACAGCATATGGGGTAGATAGAGAGTAATTAAATTAGCCTTGAAGTTTAACAACTATATTAGGCAACATTCTTGAAGTAGCTTTCTGTTGCAATGAACTCCTGCCTCGTGTTATGGGAACGGTAACTGGCCTGGTAAGTTAGACTTTCAGGAGATCACAGATATGATCCTTACTGGTAGGAGACCCCAGGGGTCACTGAATCTCACAGCTGCTGCTTCTTGCTTGATTGTCACTAAGAGATAATTGCTGTATGAGAGTGCCAGAGCAGAAGAGGTGACAGGCAACGGAAGCGACTCAGACTTCACGCCGTGAATAAAGTCACCCAGAAACTCGCTGCCGTTACTCCGGATCTCTAACCCTAACTGTGTGACAGACATCGAACATCTTGGCTGTGTGGAGAGGGTTTAGCCTTCTGATTGAGAAGTGAGACCCAATTCTTTTAGTTGGTTACACATTTCTGGGTGTTTGACATCTAGGGTGATCCATCTGAACCACTGAAAACCCACTTGTGCCTCCTGAACTCTACATCACACTGTGTTTTCATAATCTCTTCAATGTCTGCATACTGTGTACTGTAGTATGCAGACATTACGCTTTATCAGTAAAAATACTGTATGAAGAAGTGTCCAACAGCTTCCATCTCTTGCTGGAGTTGTTACTTATCTGTACTATGCAATTATAGATGAGAAACTGTACTGTTTCACCTACTGTACATGGCTACCTGAAAAGCAGAAAGCCCAAGCCTAGGATACCACTGCTGTGAGCACTCCAAAGGGCTGGACTCTTATTTTGAAGGCTGTGTTTCGCATACCCTGCCAAATGACTCTGAAGACACAAAGAGGGAGGATTCTCTACTTTATTACATCCAGTCAGTATTTGTTTCAAGAATCCATTTGAGTTTTGGTGCCGATTAATTAAATCTCTTAACTTTCTGTAATTAAGTCCAAACCTGCGTACCATCTACCGCGTGGTACAAAATGCTGCTATCCAAACCAAATGGATCTCATCAGGTCTGCAGTACATTAAAGTTGTATTCCACCAGTTTCTGGCATAGTAGCTTAGAAGAAAAACTGGAAGAATTCCAAACGCTTCTACAATTTCAAAATAATAATAAAAAAAGAAACCCCTCTGGTTCTCCTGAGACCTTTTGAGCTACTTAATACAGTACATGGATGCTAAAATTGCGCCTGCATCCAAGTCACAGAAACGCTGTAGACCCAAAACCAACGCACCCCCAGCTTTCTCGGTACTCGTATGTACTTTGGGGTTGAGGGAAAAGAGAGGAAAGAGGGAGAGTTCTACATCTGGCTTACATCAAACTATCAGATATTCAGTCAGTACTTACACATCCATGTGGTGGCCAGCACTCTGCAACCCATCCCCCATCTCCTTTTCTATTGCACTCCACTCACTGTAGGAAAAACAAACGAGAAACAACATCACACATGAAGGGGAAGGGAAGTTAATAAGCTGCATCCTGTATATAGTTTCTTTCCAGGTGACACCTGAATGGAAACTGCCTCAAAGTTAGACCCTGCCAAACTGTTTTCTTCCTCCAAGCAGCACACTGACAATGTGGCAAGGCTATTTAATGGCAGTCTGTTAAACAGTTGTCCCTGCCACCCAAAATCATTCTCACAAATATACTTAGTTGGGGATTGCTTTTGAGTCTTGTTTAAATAGCTAAAACTCAATTAATAATAATTAAAAAAAAAATCCAAACACCACAATACTGGCATTTAAAATAAAAGGAGGTGTGGAAGGGGAAACTTTCTAAACCAGAATTTGGTATGAACAGGCTCATCAAGGAAGCTAAGCTTCCCAGATTCACAACACATCAGATGAAATCATTTGCTCTATGTTGATTTCTAAGAGTGGCAAAATGCTTGCAAATGTCAAATCCAAACTGCTGTTTTTTGGAGAGAGAAGTTTCTGTTTTCACAGCAGACTGCTGTTTAGTCCTATTAACTAAAAAAAGATATCAACTTGTAACTGTCTCATTACTATAACTACCTAGTCCCATTCGGAGATCACTTAGATAAACAGAGCTACAAGACAGAGAGCAAGAGCCTTATTCTGGACATCCAAGTACATACCCTGCAACTTAACTGTGTTCTCAGCTTTGTGAAACCTTGTGATATTTCTTAGTTACAAGACTCACATCCACAGCTTTACAAGGAAAAAGGAGGGGGTCCCTTTATATTTCAGATAAATTATGTCTAATGCATCTATTCTGTCCCTCACTTTTTCATAAACATTCCACTCTGCTGATGTTGACATTTGTTTGTCTTTGTGTTATTACAGAACTACACCTAATTTCACTTTAAAACCCCCAATGAGAAAGACATCTGCAATCCATTAACCCAGAGAATTAAATTTAGCACTTGAACAGTGTGTAGAAGCAGGAGGTTTCCCTTAACCAGAAGTTTAGATTCTTTAATTCTCCAGTGAGATGGAAAACTTGAGCGTGCAATTCACTCATATAAATCAAAAAACGATTGGCAAATTCACTTAAAAAAGGTACTAAAATTGGATATAGCTGTTGATCTTTAACCATTAAAAGGACCTGGAAGCTTTTCAGAGACAACTGCATGAAAGTAGGTAGTAAGTTACTTTTCTGAAGAAAGAGAATGCCAACACAACAGCCACAGCCCCAAAGGTCCGGAATAAAAGCAAGAAAAAGCTGAAGTCTTCCACTACAGACTCAGCCCAGCAGATCAGAGATCACTGTATCCAACACAGAAATATCACTAGTACTGCAATACAAAGTTTTTCAAGGCAGACACTGAAATGTTTCAGATATGCTGCAATACTTTTCAGAAGTATAATGAAAAAATTGCCTTCCCTTTCTCTCTCTCTCCACATCTCTACGTATATACTTAAAAACTGGATGAAGTCTTACCTGAATACTCTTCCATAGTTGCCATGGACTTTATAGACGCCATATAGCCGGTCTGCTACCCTCTAAAACATTTCAGAGTCAGGTTTTGGTCATCAACAGCAAGTGCAATTGCTTTGTGAAAACCCATATACAAGCCTCAAGCTAAAAAGCCTTAATGTTTTACACAGGTAAACAAGATTATGACTAAACCTAATCTAAGCCACTACTGAAGGAAAAATCAATAGCAATAAAGTCCTTGAAGACTGAAGTGACAATCAAGGCTATATTGAAAAGTAACATTACATATTTCTTTGGAAGCACTCATGTAAAGGACATGCCTGTGGAGACCACAAATAATCAAGTTACCTTCAGTTGTTAAAAACTGAAGGTAAGGCATAGCTTCCTTTACCCAAATAATGCCAAATTTATACATAAGCTTGCTCATTTAACATTAGGATAGCAAAGCAAAAGACCATCCTGTCACAGAGACTAGGGAAAGCTTCAGTAAAATCCTAACAAGTGACTTGATTTTTCCACCCAGCTCAGTGAAACGGAGGAAAGGCAACGAGCTATCCATTGCAGAACTTATTGCTGAAGCTAGCTACGTCATTTCAGCTGCTTGCAGAGCACTACGGTGCTGGCGACAGCCCCAGAAGAAAAGGCCGCGCGCACGCTCTGAAGCATGACCTGTCATCCAGATAATGCCCTTGTCATGGTGAAGTACCAATGCATGAGGCTGCAGTTCGGTAAGGGTTACAGTTACTGCCCTGCCAAAGCAGCAGAAAGGAAACACAAGCAAATTGCCCAACAGATCTCATGCACATACAGCCCTGAGAAAAAGGCACTGCCAGCAGGACACCAACGATTAATCCTCTCGAGAACCGCAGCTCAACAGGGCAATCCATTACCACCCTCCCTGCCCCACAGTTTCCATTAAAACCCAAATCCCTGTCCAACATACTGCTTTTTAGTATCATGCTCCTCATTACTGGAATTGTAATTCCCTATTTCCTTCTTGTTACTTTAAAGAAAGTCTTCCATTCTCAACCCACAGAGTATCTTGATGCATGACATAATTGTTCTCGTCATTAGAAAGAACATTATTCATTACAGATTGAAGAACGAGCCAAAAAAAGTGGGCTGGGAAGCATACACGAGTCATACTACAAGCTCTGGAAAACAAAGTATTACATGTCTGAAGAGAAAACTGTGTTTTGGGGCCCTTCCCAGCCCAGCCATCCAGCAAAAGCGATTTGTCTACTGAGTGGAGAGAGGCAGACTTTTGATCCTCTTTCGACAGACTCGATCCTCTTTCACACACCTCCCCCTGATATGCCACCATCAGGGGAGAGGGCGGATTAGCAACACGCACGTGTTTGCTCCTCCAGTGACTGTCAAACTCAGCCACCACATTTGGGACTCCTTCCTGCCTCAAACCTGTACTAAGTCAACACATCCCCCCCACCCTTGCCATCTCCTGCCCCATGCTCTCTCAGGCAAAACTGCCCTTATTCTAGAGCACACATACGTTCTCTTGCCTAAACAAGAAATACTGCCTTAGAAATAAATAACAGTTTGTCACGACACACAGGGGAGATACTTACAGCTCTGACTCGCAGAAGGTGTGATATGACAGACTGCAGTTCATCGCTATAGTGTTTTAGCTCAGTAAACCTCCTGGGAGCAGGAAACAGATAGTACATCATTAGCCACCACGAAAGCAAGCTTTCGCACAACGCAGGCGAGAGCCACGACGCTGCAGCCAGCGAGATGGAGCCTGGACTGTGTTGAGGTGGAATTAGCTGAAGACTCCTAAAGAAGCGACTGCAGAGTTTAATTTCCCTAAAGTGAACAACCCACCACTTGCATAACTGCCTTTTTTTTATTATTATTATGTAAACAATGAAGGTTCAGAACAATGTAAGAGAAATATTTATGAAATATAAGTAGTTAACTGAAATTACTACATCATTGTCTTGGGTTTCTTTCCAAAAGGGGATTTATAAAAGCAAGCATGAGTGAATAGGAAAGCTCCAAGTACAAAGCCAAAATCTGCTGAAGCATACATACTTCTTAATAAAAATGGGGTCACATTTCCAACCTAACAAAGACACTTCACTTTCAAGCTGCCAGCTAGCCAGTTTTGAGTATAAGCTTTCAGAAGTTCAAGGAAGCTTTCACAATTACCACAGTTCCCCCAAGGTCAAGTCGTACGGTAACCAAAACCCCTGCTGAGACCTATACCTTCACAGGAGTCAGTCATGGCTAAGAGCAATCAAGTCTCTGCACCTTAGCAAGGTACCAGTCAGGTAACCCACCGCCAGCGACCACGTGCACGCTGCTGGCCTGCCACCACTGAAGGAAAGAGGCGTTTTATCCCCCAGCCCAGTTGAAGTTAATACACCCAGATCATACTAATGACAAAGCCGAATCCGTTGCCACAGCTCTGCTAGTGACAGGTAACCAAAGTAAGCCACAGCAACAGCCCCTTCTGTATACGTAAACCCTCCTTCCTACAAACCAACCTCACACACATCCTACTTTGGGACATGCATCCAGATGGGAAGCCAGAAACAGCTTTACCTAAATGACTAAACAATGGGATTAAAATAACCAAACGCAGAAGAACACAACTAGAATTAAGGAATGGGAGACTAAGATTAGCCCTCCAGGTTGGTGTTCAAGCATTCGAACCTTCACTCCTCCTCCCACCACAGGCACACAGTCAGGCTTTGTATTTCAGAACAGTTTGTACCCAAGCGGTCTTACTGAAATGAGTCAGGTCACTTGTTTTGGGTGACCACTTATGACATTCCAAGGTTTTTCATTTAACACCTCTTCTTCCCCTTCCAGGAAGTCTTCCCCTAAAATATTCTCCCCCTTACATTCAGGAAATAGAAGCTTTATTGACATTCCTAATAGTTTTGATCTCCAAGGAGCATCTTTTATAAGATTATGACACACACAGGGTTAAAGTACACACAAAGATTTAAAAGCCAGCAGAGAAACTGTATGGGAAAAGTAAGTACAGTCATTGATCTGCACAGTGGGGTTTAGAGAGCAATCTTTTCAGTTTACACTTTATAAAATATGCACCAGGGCTGCATGTCGGACAGCTGCAGACACGTACAGTGAAGATATTTGAAATAACTGAACTAAAACCAAAAGATTAAAAAGCATGCCTTCAGCTCAGGAAGGCTCACTCCCCTTTCCACTCCAGAAATTTATAATGAAAAGCTTTATTTATCCTGCTTTGTGTCAAGAAAGCTTTTAGGAATACCGTACTCCCTAAAGGCAAGAGTTGGGAACCTACAAGAACTTTCAGTATCCTGGACTCCAGCAGCAATAGATCATCTCCCATGCCAACTCCTCCTCCATTAAAAATTAAAATAATAATAATAATCTAAAAAGGAAATAACTACTTCAGAACCAAGCTGTCTTCCTTCTACTGTTTCCAAAAAGCAAAAACCAAAGCGATGCTATTTTTTTCCCCTCATGTTTTGTGAAGGTTGAAAGTTTCACAAATACCAGTTATTAGGAAAAAAAATAAATTTAAGAGACTGGTGGCGTTACTTGAGAAATAAACCTTTGATCTGCATTTGCTTAAGTTCTACTCATTACTCATTCAAAAAAATTCATGTCAGTATGAAGTAATTTCCACATCGAGCTCGGCAAGGCACACCAAGGGGCGCCCACTTTCCAGCGCATCATAACACCAGAAGTGTGAACCAAGACAAGAGTTTTGGCACTCCGTAACTAAAGCAAACCTAGTGCTTTTCCATTGGTTTCTCTGGTTCTGCAACATTACCAACAGTCTAAATATTAAAAAGAAGCTTGAGCTATTAAGTAGCACATCGGATATAAATGAAGAACGGATCAGGTCACATCGCTGAATGGGTACCACCAGGCTTATAAAAGATATTTTTGAGGATAATGTCAAAGAAGAAAATTCCATTTACAGCAGTAGACAGCATTGCATATAAGCTATTTACTTTGTGCATTACTCCTCCCATTATCAGGGTGGGCAGCACCATTTTCCTGTTTTGTGAAGGAAGAAATTACAAGACTAGGACTGTTCACTAAAGGACAAGCCACTTGTCTGACTAACTAGAGGCAAAAAAGGAGAGTTACTTAAAAAAAAACAAAAAAACAAAACACCAAACACACACACCTGCCCTAGGAAAGGATTTAGTGTTTTCTAAAGAAAGCTTTCACCATGATGAAAGCTTGTGTTTTGATTAAAACCAAGAAGTATAAGAAGAGGATGGGTGCCACGAGGCTAATTTGAGGTCTGCAGTGCATCCAAATTTACCTCCGAGTACCAGAATACCATATTTTTTATCACCACAAAACTCCCCCATTGAAGATATTAATTGCTTCCCACAGGAGGAGGTTTGGTTTCCAGTCTACATTTAAACTCCCCCAGCAACATTGTTTCAGCTGTTTAACGCTCCTCCGGTTGCCCTAACCTGAAGGGTGCAGCTCCACTGCAGTTTGGACCGAGAGCTGCAGCTATTCTTCACCTGAACCCTTCCCAGTCCAGGAACCTGAAAGCCTACGCTTGGTCAGATCTTTTGTTTCAGCAAGGTGAGCTTGCTTGACCCACTTTGCCACCCAGTCCCACAAGCACCAAAGGTAAACCAGAGAAAGCATGTGCCATCTCTCCTGAGTGCCGTGAAGTCTTGGTTCAGAGACAGATACTCGGGACTTTGTCTGCCTTTCCTCATGTTTTCCTTGTATTAACTCTTTTCCTGCTTTTTACCAAGCCACTTCTCACACCAGCTTTGCTTTCTGAAACATTAAGTTACCTCGAAAAATAACCACCTATTCCTCGACTTAATCTTAGCCAGCCTTGTCCGTCCATCTCGAGGCTGACCACTGGCCAAGTTTCCCCGCTGTGAAAGCAGGAGAAGCCAACTCCTGCTGGCCACAGAGATGACGGAGGATGAAGCATTCAGACAAGGGGCAAATTTCACCTGTAGCTACCAAGAGGACTGTTGTCTTTTGCCCTTATCCATGAATGTTATCCTTCCTATGAAACCCCAGCTAAAAGCTTCCTTGCTGCCACAGAAGGCTGCAAAAGCAAAGCAAATAAAAACAGAGGTTTAGAAAGGTATGTACCCTCTAATGTCCTTAATACAATACCCACAGATGGAGGGAAGCACAAAGGGAACAGTCAACAGAAAGCAGTCAGGTGCGTGGGCTCTCCCTAAATCTCCTACTGCCGCTACTGGACAGCGGGTGAGCCCAGAGGGCACTTGGTACAGGTCTCCGCTGCTCACAGGTGGCTAACGGCAACACCTCGTCACCCTACTGCTGCACACCAGTGCTTCTAACCACTGGAGAAGTAGAAGCTCTCACTGTACCCTCCTCACATCAGCTAAGGTGTGATAAGCCTCCCACTACACACCCTTAAGCTTCTGAGCGGTTTTTTGATCCAGCAGATGCTGGATCTGCCTGTCCCAGAGCTTCTTAAACTGCGACAGAGCCAAACTGACCTCCAGACTTCCCAAAGCATCTGTGAAATCTGGCAGCTTGAGGAGAACTACAAACTGCCACAGCAGGGTGCACACATCCAGAATGGCATGCTAGTGGATTTTTGGAAAGACCTATTATAGAATCACAGAATGGTTTGGGTTGAAAGGACCTCAGAGACCACCTAGTTCCAACCCCCCTGCCATGGGCAGGGACACCTTCCCCTAGACCAGGTTGCTCAAAGCCTCATCCAGCCTGGCCTTAACCCTTCCAGGGATGGGGCATCCACAGCTTCTCTGGGCAACCTGTGCCAGTGCCTCACCCCCCTCTGCGGGAAGAACTTCTTCCTGATCTCCAATCTAAACCTCCCCACTTTCCATTTAAACCCATTACCCCTTGTCCTGTCACTACAGGCCCTTGTAAAAAGTCCCCCCCCCAGCTTCCTTGTAGCCTCTTCAGGCACTGGAAGGTGCTATAAGGTCTCCCCGGAGCCTTCTCTTCTCCAGGCTGAACACGCCCAACTCTCTCAGCCTGTCCCCATATCAGAGGGGCTCCAGCCCTCGGAGCATCTTCATGGCCTCCTCTGGACTCGTTATTATCGACCTGTATTCTGTTCATGCTTGTAAAGATTTTGTTACAAACAAATATTAAGAGGTTCTTTTTCTAAGTCTGGGATTTTTTTTCCCTTCCTTTTAATCTAACTAAAACTGAAAGACTCGTTTTGCATAAAGTGATGGCATTTTTCTGAACATTTCCTGCTTCTAGAAACAGGATTTATCAAACCTTTTCACACTACCTCCTTACTAGGCTTCTGTTAAGATCTGAAGTGCAGAAAGATAATTTTTCTTTCCTGAATTTATTCTAAGGATATAGAATATTCTGTCATCTGAAGTTACCGTTGTAACTGAAAAAGGGAAAGGGAGGGAGGAAGGATGTGGAATCTTACTTGTCTGGGTTTTTCACTCTGAATGTTGCATTAAGAGCTTTTAATCTGGAATCTGCCTGAAAAAAGGGGAAAAAAAGCTTTGTTAATTTAACGCAGTTAAATTTCAGTGACAAAAAAATTTCAGCCTTCTGGCAGCACCATTAGAAAAAAAATTCTGCCTTCCTGGAGTATTTAAATCTTCAAACATTGAACAAGTTGACACTAGCTGCCCTGCATGTCAGATACTTTTATTAAAAAGTCAAAAACCTAAGTTGTTTTTGTGAACTAGGATGTAAACAGTATCCACTAAAATTAAGATGGTATAATCCAAATCCCATAAAAATAGTCCCTTCTTAAAATGTTACACAAATCATGGAGTTAAGATACACAACCCTACATTCTTTTTAGATGAAGCAATTAGGTAACATAAGACCATATGGACAAACTATTCTGTATTTTTCAAACTAAATAAAACCAGTGGTAGAGTGACCTCTATATGCTCTTTATTACTAGGAACAGTTCCCCAGTGAAATCAAAATCTTATATATGGTGTTCTCTTGTTTTATGACTTGCTTTACAGAAAATATGTAATTTGTCTATCAGACTAGGACCACTTTTAATGCAATGTTCTTTTCTATAACACAGCATATAAACATCTCTAAGGAATAAAGTTCAATACCTGATTAAAAAGGTAATAGGCTACTTTTCTTTTTGAGACCTTGGTTTACCAAGGACTGCAGCAGCAGTATGGAACCTCTCTAAGGAAGTGGTTTTGGGGTCAGGTTGGTTTTTTTCTTCACTTAGCTGAACATTAAACTGCACAATGGGTATTTTAATAAGACACCAACACAGATAAGATATCCCAGCCTCATCCACAGAAGTCCCACATCACCACCCCTTTTCATTTTACATATAGCTCACTCATGGCTCATCTATACTGCATGAAAACTCTGACTCCAGGAGAATGACTGCAGTTGACTTTTGATCAAAACACCCCTCTCTTCAGGGAAAGAAAACCAAAACACTTCTCGTGAGGTGTACAGATTTCCTAAAGTGTACTCTTATAGCTAACAGACTATGCCACAACTGCTAGCAGAAAGTTACTTCAGCAGTGTTTTAGTGCTGGTATATGACACAGGAATATTTTGTGCACCGTTACAGCCAACTCAGAGCTTGAAGAGCTATTTTGAATTTGACAGTGATGGGAACACAGTGTTTTCCCAAACCAAGAACAGAGTACTTCCTTTGGGTCCCTGTAATAACTTCTACAGATGAGACAAGCATAGTTTGAGACTTTCACCTCCCACTGCACTGGGGGTGAGCGGAAGATACCCCCACTTGAATACCACTGCAAGTTCCTTTCACCTGGAACCACCCCTATACCTGGAGGACACTTAGGAAAGCATCCAAGCTGAGGGAAAGGCACCTTATTTCCTGCAACTAGGATAAGAGGTACTGATGGAAATCTTGCTAACTTTATTTGTACTTCTTCCAGTCACCAAGCCACCAACACAAAACATCATCCACAAACCAAAAGGTAAGCGGACAAAACCTGCAAGACTCAGACTGACATGGGAAGAAAACCGGTTCGCTGCCGCTGCTGCACTCAGCGCTCCTCTAAGAATAACTCGCACAGGGAAGACAAAGGCAGCCTGGGAAAGGATGCCCAAGACAACGCAAGGAACACAAAACACGGCAGTAACTCCAAGTCCCAGTCTTTATGTTTATTCAGAGTGCTCCACAGGCTTGTATGGCCTTGGACCTCCCCTGCTACATCCCAGCGAGTCAGGTCATTCAGACGCACCTACGCGTACTCCTCACCTCACAGCACAAACACCACCTACGTACACTGGTATTAAACCTGGGTCCTCTCTTCTAAGCAGCTAATTCACAAAACACCGTATTTCTGTTCAAACAGCAGTGCCAGCACCGTTTGAGTCTGCTGGGCAGCACGCGCATCCAACAGGTTTACTCTGGAGAAGGATCACTTGCTGCATGTCTGTTACAGGACAAGTTTCTGCCTTTGTTCCAGCAAGATGCAGTGCTCTGAAGGAGCAGTTCCCTTACTGAACCAGCACTGTCAGGCAGGAACCAAGATCCTAAGCAGGGTTATTTCCTTCTTGCCGTTAACAGCGCAGCAACTCCCACACACCACTTCTGAGCATCTGCACCACGCGGTTACGCTGTCAGAAAAACGTCTGTCCGGTCAAACTTAAGACAAACACACACAAGCCGTTTAGAGATGAACTCCCCATCAAGTGAGGTACAGTCGGGGAGCTTTCAGACAGTTAATTCTTATTATGATCCTATAATCACTTAAGTATGCTAAAGGGAAATGGGAATTTTCTCCGTCCTAAAGGAAAGGTTAAAATCCCAAGCAACAAATCCCTTAAAGAATAAAACTAAGTGCTGGGGGTGGGAGGGAGGAAAGGCATGATTTAACGATACAGTTGGCAGAGTAAACAAAGTCTGACATCAACATTCAACTCTAACATGCTACACTGCATTAATGCCTAATTTGAAGTTTAGTTAGCCTCGTTCCAACCCTCTGGGACAAAAGACACATCCTGCTTTAATGCATCAGCAGCAGACTCAGCAGCAGCACGTAAAACAGTGGTGTGATTCGAGTCTAAGATATGTAGAGTGAATAGAGGTTTGTCCTCCAGTGTCGTGCTAAATAACCTCCTATCTTGGGGGGTTTATACTTCAGATGTTGAATAAAGGAAAGATGATTTTTCCCAGCCTTTTTGCAGAAAGTTATTTTTCTTTCCTAAGGAAACAGGAACTGTAAAAGGGAAACTGTACACAACCAAACCTAGAAGGAAACAGGACTTGCTCACGTGTCATTTAATCTACAATATGGTTTCAGGGAGGCAAATGTTCATCTTTCATACACACACCACCGTGCACCCCTGAACGCAGCCTGCCAGCACAAGCGTTCTGGACTCCGGTGAGTGTAAGCTGAAAAAAAGGTGTGTTGGCTAGGAAAACACAGCTTGAGAGCTTTACGGTTTTTGCATTATGAATACTAGCAATGTGCAAGCTCTACCACGATGGAAGGGAATCATTATCAACTTATCAACACTAAGTCTCAGTATCAAAGCCCTTGGATGCTGAGGATAAGGGCACCAGTAATTTTCTTTAGCTCTCACCATTCAGAATAATTCTTCATCATCCACTTAATTTTCAGCTGTGATTTCATGAGTTGTTCACGTTACAATGAAACAAAAGCTCAGTATTTGTCCCCATACAGTAACAGTTCCAGACACAGCATACAGAGACACGACTTTTGATCTGTTATTCCTGCAAATCTTCTACCAGTTTGCCCAGCCACAAACTCACTGATGTCAGTGAGGATAGTACTACCACAAGACACATTCTGTTAAAACACTTAAGGGGCATCAAATTCATGTCAGTCCCTTTCAGCAACTTATCTGCGTAGAAAAGTCCTACAAGACACTCCTTTGCTTGCCTGTTTTTTGGACACCCTGCACCTCCTGCCAACCTAAATCTGACACACATCTTTAAAACAACACTCAACTAAACTGACAACAGACAAAAGCACTGCTTGGGCTCAAGCTGGCTAGTTTTAAAGGATCACAATTCTACATTACTAGCCGAATTACAAGGCTGAGCATCAAACATAGGCATATAATAACAAGCCTGCTAGATTACTTAGCAACTGATGTCTTACCTATTACATGCTAAGAACACCACTTTTTTGTAGTTATAAGTATACATAAACCAATGCCTTTAATAGCAAACAGCCTTTATTAAATAGCCTAAAACATGTTTGCTGGAGTATTTCTGTGTCACAGCAGTCATAAAACAAACCATTACAGTAATTACCTTTAATTGAAATCCAGTCTCATTCACCATTTCTTTCCATCCACCTTCCTAAAAATACAGAAAAAGAACATTCAGTTAGAGTGATTGAAGAGTGCCACAGCTTTTGCAAGTCCCTGTATCAGAACAGCTTCCCCAGTAAGCCTGGGTTCTGTCTCAGCTACCCTCCCCATGTCTTTTCAAGAATCTGGGTGAAGAATAAGATGGCATTGTGTTTTGCTTACATACTAACCTCCCCTAAAAATAAATCTGTCCTCTTCACTACTCTGCTACCTCATTCTATCAACTGGGGGCAGGAGCCACACAGCCTTGTCTAAAGAAGCAACTCAGCTCTTCAGAAAGAAGGATAGTTACCATCTACTGCTTAGTAGATTAGCAGCAGCTCCAAGGACCTTTTGCACTCTTTACAGTGCACACACAATCACCTCGCTCATACGCAGTGGTTGGCTGTCCACTGTTCTCACTTCCCACACATTGGTTCACCTACAGACTACACCGTGCTGTGGTAAACATACCTGCTCGGTCTGCTATTTGGGAATCTCTCATCAAAGTACAGAAAAAAGAAATATCCAACATCCCCTGAAGCTGTAAACTGCAGAATGCAATGCTTTAGCTGACAACTGGATCACAACTTCTGCGATAACACGTTGCACTGGTTTTGGACCACGACACATATGCGTGGATCATGACTCAAACTACAAAGCTGAAGAAACCATGGATATGCAAGAAGTGAATTGGAAGTCAGTACTGCCTCTGCAGCCAGTAGTTTAGCATGCTAACTATGTCGGCTTTAGTCCTAGGGAAGCTTTCCCAAACAACACACATTAAGTTCCCAATATGCTGTTCCAAAGAGGTGGAAATTCTCTCTTAGGAGCCTTAAAACTAGACTGGAAAAAAGTCATAAGGTACATTAGAAGGCCAATTGTAAAACTGCAGCAGGCTCTTACAAAGCTTTTAGACGGACAAGCCTTTTCCACCTCAAGTTTATTCACGTTCTCTATCCTCCTTCTAGACACAGAACCACCTGTGGGTCAGTGGGAAGGAAGAAGGACAAAAGGACGTTATCACAAATAGATAATCATTAAAGAACATCTTTAGAGAGCACATGACTTTACTATACCTGTGTTAAAAATGAATAAAAGATTTTGTCTTGGCAAAGAACAGGATGTGAAGCCACACGTAACAAGAAGTTTTCCAAACCAATTCTTCGTCTTTCCACAAAATCTGGATCCATATTATCTGCTGACAGCTTATGCCAAACAAAGTCAGCCTATTTGAACAGAAGAGTGTTAATAGTAAGTAAATAACAAACAATACAAAGCAAGCTGCAGCCTCAGCTTCCTTACCCTTTTTTCTGGCAAAGGTGGAACAACAACATGGGGATAGGTTACTGACAAATAATTCCGCAGCAACTCAAATTCACTGTAACGTCGCCACAGGGAGTCCACTGGGGCACACTGTCCCTCAATCTGGGACTCAACAGCTCTGAAAGATAAAACAGCAAATTTGAGCATTAGTAAGCTATCGCCTTCTCCCTCATACGCTCAGTACAATTATAGCAAAGGCCCTGAAACCACTTACTCAGTAATGATTACTGCATAACCTGCCCATAATCGAAAGTAACCTCAATTATTTTTAAACTAAGTATGTAGACATGAAATTATCTATGATTTCTGGTTGATAGCACTCAAAGTTTTTAGGAACACAGGAAAAGTCAATGTATTTTAGACATAAGGAAGAAATTCTTCCCGGAGAGGATGGTGAGGCACTGGAACAGGTTGCCCAGAGAAGCTGTGGATGCCCCATCCCTGGAAGTGTTCAAGGCCAGGCTGGATGAGGCTTTGAGCAACCTGGTCTAGTGGAAGGTGTCCCTGCCCATGGCAGGGGGGTTGGAACTAGATGGTCTTTAAGGTCCCTTCCAACCCAAACCCTGCTGTAATTTTATGATTTTTATCATACCACAAACAAACAGGTAGGTCACAGTCAAGTAAATAGCCACACAGTGATTCCATTCACAACAGTACAGAATTAGACATACTTCTTTAGGAACAGTGTTAGGCTTCAAGCCAGCATGATTTCGTGAGCAGCTGAAGGATACAGAGTATTACAAGAAGGAATTCACTCTTCAATGGGAAAGTCTTCCTCTATTTAAATTTGACAAGACTGCCTCTTGTCCTCTCTGTGCATCACAGAGAAGTGTCTGATGACTCCTCCTTTACCTCCCCCACCAGGCATTAATACATGTTGCCAAGATCCCCTGAGCTGCCTCTTTCAGAGACTGAATAACCCCATCTCTCTCAGCCTCTCCCTGCACCTCACACCACGCTCCAAGCCCATAACCATCTTCATGGCCCTTCACTTCACGGGGGGCAAAAAAAAAAACACAAGGAGGAAAAAAAAAAAAAAAAAGGATGCATTCACAAGCCTTCAGTACAAACTGCTGCAGATTAAAACTGTTTGAGACTGATTTAAGGAAGAGAGGCAAGCACGCTGCTGACAGCCAGTAAATCACATTGCCAACATCCCACAGAATTCTTCCTTATGACAGTATTCCGATTAAACGAAGTTGCAACTGCAACCAGAGTTTTGAAGAGGGTAGGCTCAGCTCAGCGCTGGGCTGACGGGCTGTGCAGCATTCCACCCTACAGGAACCCTGCACAATTTAAACACTTCAGCTAAAAGCAGGTGCCTGGTGATTGTACTATCGCCGAGTTGGAGGTAAATTTAAACAGATGAAGAATTAAGCTACTGTGCCCTGAAGATTAGTTGCTTAGTTGAAAGCCAAAGCCAAGACTCCCTGCAGAGTCTGATAAACAATGTGGCCATTCAAGACACTCACATAAAAGTACTTCACAATTAAGGATCCTTTAATCCCCAGCTTCAGCACCTATCAACCGGTTGCACTGATTTACAGCATGGGTTTCAAGAGCACTACTTCTGCATGGGTTATTAACAACCCTTCAGCAAGGCTGCCTCCATCAATACACCATAGGGTTACATGGACCCTGCCCCAGAACATACTGCACAAGCAAACACAAACAGAGAAATGAGAAAAACACAGGCCAGGGCTGCCCGGAGAACCCATCCACACCACAGACAGCTGCTTGCTGCACCAGCAGGAAGACTTGGGACACTCACCTAGAGCTAGGCAGACACGGCAAGAAGCAAGCTGCACCACCCTTACTCTAAAGGCAGGTGCAGATCTGAAATCTGGAACAAGGAGTTCTTCAGAATATAATGGATGTTCTATCAGACAAGAAAGAGGAAGAAAAAAACCATGCAGGATGCATTTGGTCCATTGCTATTATACATCTGTCACCCCTGTGCATAACCATTCCCCAGCCCCAGCAAACACAGCCCTGGGATGGACACAGGAGTGGTGTTTAACTAGCTCCTCATTCCAGTTCTGATTTTTCTGTAATAGCAGAGTTTCATTATTCATATTTTTTTTTAAGTTTAGCTGGCATCACCTCATAACTAGAGGCAGGCTAGGTGTGCACACACTACCGACAGTCTATGGCAGCCTAACACATTTCAGTCATACAGTAGACGTAGGGGCTTAAGAAGTTACCACCAAAGGCAAACTGCAAGAACAGCAGTTCCCTTTATTTTTTAAATATCATTCTTACTTTTCTTGTCAATATGAGCCCCTAAGGAAAAGTACTGCTAGCTGCAATCATTTTTCCATCTCCACTTAACTTATTCCATGGGCTTACATTGCAATGGGCAACTTCAAATAAAGTTTTCCACCTCCTGAATACAAAGTACTTTGAAACGTTCATTTGGCTGTTCCATTTCAACATAGCATTTACTTAAGTGTTGACTTCTGCCTCTAACCCAATCGATTCCCAATGTAGGGCAAGTCTGATCTTACATGTATGACTTTCTGAGTAACGTATAACACCAATGAGGTCAGCACAGAGAATAATGAGAAGCTTTCAAGGAAGTTTCTGGTCCAGATATCCCTACTCCATTTTCAAGAGCACTTCTAGAGAAATGCAACTTCACAAGATCATGGTAGTATGTCCCAACGGCCTCAGCACAGCACTCTCATATCAAATACCACTACAGTAATATGCATGAGTCATATAAAGTTAGTTGCCTTGTCTTCCACAGCTGATCTGCCTTAATTCATCCTGCTCTGCCTCGCTATTCCTCCACAAATCCATTTTTGCCAAGTCAGCTTTATCATGTGAAAGTTGATCCGTATTTTTCTCAGAACTCCCACTTTCTGCAGCAAGAGTCGCACTATCATTTAATAAGTTTAAATAGTTTTAGTTCTTTTCTCACATTTGTGTTAAAGAACAGTGCTCTGCTACAAACTAATAGGAGAAAAAGAAATTGAATCAAGAATGTTTTTAAAAATTTAAAAGTGACTTCACAGACTCAAGTCTGTTTGGGGAACTACATATATTCTACTTCCATAGTAAGGATTACAGGTTAGAACTGAATGCACTTACATTTCATGTCCCCATCCTACAAATACTGAAGGAAGGGAAATACATCAACAGGATCATCACATATTTAAATAGCGTAGCAGTCCATTTATCACTTGTAAGGGTTCAGGTCAACACGCCATCAGTAAGAGATCACAGCCTTCTGACAAGAGAATGTTCCAGCATGAATTACGCTCTTAATGCCTCATGACTGTTTTGCAGAGTTAATTATAAACTAGAAGCAGCAAAGACCATGTGGAGCCTTAACTGTGCAAAAAATTTATCAGCTTTGTATTTGCCAGAATTAACAAGAACACATCAGTCATTTGAGTTTTTTAAATAACACAATCATCAGAATAGTAACCTCTCAGTCCATACTTACCAAGCAGAAAATTAAATAGGAACTAAGATTTTTAAAAAGGTCATCTAGGAATGTAACACTTCAGTATGGAAGCGCCACAGGTTTATGGAGAAGCCTAGTGCTACGCCCATACAAACCACTACTACCCCAATGAGGGAGATGCAGGCACCCCGCTACATGCCGGTTTATGTCCACAGAAGGCCTCAAGAACTCGGGGAGGAAGGAAGCAGATCTGATCCTGACATTCACCACACCTTCCCTGCCCACACTGAGGAAACTAAGGAAGTTTACTAGATCTGAAGCCTACTGTCAATTTATTCTGTCAAAGCAGATCCATGGGCAACAAGCTTGAGTCTAAGTTAATCATGGCTTACAACCCTTAATAGGGACACACAAGCTTCACATTATACCCTAAAGAAAAAGGTTAAATTACTACATAAGTAAGTTAATCACAGCTGACAACCCTTAATAAGGACACACAAGCATCACATTATATCCTAAAGAAAAAGGTTAAATTACTACTAGAGAACCTTGAAGGTCAAACCTGCCTGCGTAGTCTGCTTTTTTAAAAAAGAGCCAGCATCTGATAGAACCTCCTCAACGTAGCCTGTGTTATGCAACCTGACATTAATTTTTCTTCTCAGGTCATACTTCCTTTACTCCAACATGCCCTTACTCTCACCGTCTTCGAATTGCGAATGCTGCCTTTTTCGGCTGTAGCTGTTGCTTCCACCTTCATATTACACTGTCCTTGTTTTGGGGGAAAAGCAGTTAAGAGACAACAGGTAAAGCAAGCATGACAGCAAAACAGGTGGCCAGGCACTTGTCCAGAGAAGTGTCCCGATGTTCTCCTTTACCCAACATCCCGTTGCAAAGAGCTGAGCCTCAGCAAGAGTCTCCCACCACGATGCCCCTTCCCTGCAGGACAGGCATCCCTGCTGCCGCTGCCTCCAGCGGAGCCCACTCCAGCAGGGTTTGTGGCTTTTGTTTTTGTTTTTGTTTTTTCCAAACAGGCTGTGAAATCCCAGTTTAGTGACTTTTCAGTGACTCGAGGGGGAAGACAACATTTCAGGAGGGCAGCTGAGTAGCACCCAACAAAGCAGCAATGCTTTTTACGAATCTGAATAAATTTAAGACACATTTTGAAATTCTAGTTTAAGATTCCCCCCTTTCACCCAGGTGCTGATAAAGTAAATGCAGCCAGATTTTGCTCTCTGGAGAGAGCAAAGCTGTGGTGGGAAAGTACTGTACAGCCCTCAATTATGAGCCTGCATCCACACCACTGCCTTTTAAAGGAGGTAATAAGTGTTTGAAACTGCATGGATGGATTTGGGACAGGCAAATAAGATGAGAAAAATTTTTTTTTTTAATCACACCAAAAATGTCTCCACCTGGATACATACGAGACCATAAAATATCACCAATTACAAGAGCATTTCTCCCCAGGAACCCCGTTTCAGAAAGGAAGTAGAAATCCACAAAGGTACTCATTACTCTTAATACCTTCATTACCATCTAATTTTTTAGACCACATTATGAACTCCACCATTAAATGCAAGTACTGCAGACCAGTTTCAATTAAGATCATAATCACTTGTTGACATTCAGTCAAACTTCTCAATTTGTTTTGGTTTTAAAAGCACAATATAATACTTGTACAGTCTTCAGGCAGGAAAACCATATGTTTCCCTTCAACGTACAGTTTTAACAATGCACGTTATTCATTGACTCAACCAACCTGCCTGAAAAAAAAGAGACAAAAATTGAAACCTTCAGCTTTTACATTCGTAACTGATGTTATCATAAGCGATTAGAAGATCACATTACTCCAAAAGTCACGTTCATTTGCCTTAATTCAAAGTGCCAATGTGAAAACTTTAGTCCATCTAATTAACCTCTGCCCATTTCCCATTTAAAACTAATTACCTTAAATGAGCCATTAAACAGTTCTGAATGCAATAAAAAGAGAGATGGCTGCAAAACATTAAATCAGACGAGAAGGAAATAGATGGGTTTATTTCCTTGTAAAAGCAATCGCCTCTCAATGGCAGCAGCAGTAACTCAGCTTTCAGCCTGGGACCTTTCCCTGTAGGAGAAGGGACATTTCCACTCCCCTGCAGCGGACAAGGTTCACTCCCTGCGCAGAGGAACCGTGTCAGGGGGCTGGGCAACCTCTTTCATTGGCTATTTACGCCTCTCAACAGCCAGAGGATCAACCCTCACACATCAGGGATGTACTTTTGAGGGTTTACAAAGCTACCTGCCAAGCTGTGTGACAGGGGCAGTTCTCTGGTCAGAAGATTTTCACAGCCAGGTGGGGCTTTATTCACTTTGTTTTGGGTTTTTTTTTTTGTTGTTGTTACTTTTTCTGGCCTTTTTTTTTTTTTTAAATACTGTCACCTCATGCTGAATTCAGGCTTTCTTCCTTTTTTCCCCAATACCTACTTGGGAAGGAGCAGACAAGCCTTTGTGACTCTCAATGACCAAAATCCGCCTGGCTTTGTTTTATCAGAAGACAGAATACCTCTGCAGGCATTTGTTCTGTGCTTCTGCCCGGGGAAACACATGCCTGGGCTCCTAGTGTGGAATGAGAGAGTTTGGGAAAGGAACTCAAACAAAACATAACAAAGGAAAAAAAATCCTGAAGTTCCATGGTACAGTACTGCTGCCACTGAACTGCTGATTTCCAAGTTCATTTCTCTCACAGAGATTTCTTTAGAAGTCCTTACACCTTGGATGGGAATCCAAGGTTTTAAGGCAAAAGCAGGTATCACTCACGTCACAATTCAACTAATGGAAAACTTTCCAAATAGTAACTTCCCCAGCCATACTGGGGGAGTAACAAGCAAATACGGTGAGCCACCCTGTCAAATTCCTTCGAAAGGAAGTAAAGACTAGTATGGCTGGAACCCAGGGAGCCTCCTATTAAGCAGTCAGCTACCAGGCTGCACAAAGTTGTGTTACTTTTTCCTAAAGCCACATTTAAAAATTAAAAAAAAAAAACCACCAAAATACACACTCTAGTCATCATATTGCATGACCAGGAGGATCAGGCTAGAGACCTGAAAGCCTGCGGGGACAGAAGCAAGGGTAGCTAAATGGAAGCGTCCTGTACAGAAGAAACTTTACTTGGAGGGAAAATAGGGAAAAAGGCATCGCTGTATGTACCGTAATTAAAAGTCCATCAACACAGAGCCCTCAGAGGTGCTCTAAGTTCTGTCATGGAAAACACAGGGTAGAAGACAAGTCAAATTCTGGATTTAATACTAACTCCGTTCTTGCAGTTTCATGCAGACTCTGGAATAAGACATAGCTGCCTCCATTTCTAAATAGCAAGCAAATCTGAATTTAAGTGAGGTCCAGATATTTGCAATCTCCCTTACAGAAAGCAAGTGATATGCTGAGCACTACATCTCAAGGAGGAATATTTAGTTACACATCTTATTTATAAGAACTTGTATTTGCCTTAATGCCATTTCCCACAAAGAGGTGGATGCATTCATCTGTTCTCACAGGGAGAATATAAAAGCTAAGTTATTTTTAAATACCTGTACAGTTTGATGGGAGCTGTGAAACAAACTGACTTCAAGATTAATTGAATGGAAAGAGCTCACCACAAAAATCTACTTAGTTAATGCAGAAAGGTGTAAACCAAAACTCAAGGAGATGCTTTCAGGAAGCACAACTCTTGGAATTTGCTGAGGCTTCACAGTCTACAGCAGGGGAGTTTGTTTTGTCTCGGAGAAAGAGATCTACTTGGAGGTGTAATATCACTTAAAAAAATAAACAAAAGTTTCATGGAAGTGTGAGAACAGTCATAAATCTTTTCGTTTTGAAAAGAAAAAGGAAGCAGTACCATCACTGGCATTTTGAAAACAGTTCCATCAGCACTAGTGAAACGAACATGTTAAAAGTTTAGATACTCCTGTTCTGTAACAAATACCACAGTGGGTGTAATTGCATACATCTCGTGTCCTTTATTCACCCAGATGCATGCAACTCCTCCATTCAAACTGAAATTAAATCCTAGATAGCAGTAACAGCAGAACACCAGTTCACAAAAATGTAACCAAATGTTATTAAGTGGTCTTCCTTTTATATTACTATAAACCAAGTTTCATTCTTCAGCTACAAAATATCCTATTACCCACAGACAAATTGCTGTGAAGCCCACCTACAGCTACAGGCTCA
>NW_010267686.1:52412-54910 GCF_000690775.1 Eurypyga helias
ACATTTAATAGCCAGCAATTAATTATATTTATGCAAGAAATTTTGCCTTCTCAGCAAAAGGAATAGAGAACCTATTTTATTAGGGATGTGACAAACCCACATTTTCAATAGTTCTGTGACAAACATGTAATTGGTCTTGATATTTGCTGACCACAGAATAAAATAAATCTTGTTGAAAGAAAGCAATCTGGGCAGCAAAATACAGTTTTGCTGCTATGAGAGAACCACTGGGAAAGACCAGCAGGAGTGAGTTTGAAGAAATGTAAAGATTGACTGGGAAAGGAGATGCAGTCAGTATGTTCTGGGGCTGCATAAAGATGCCCCCAGAGTACACTTCACATCACAGCTAGACACCAATGATCCCAATTTTCATTTATTTTCCTCCAGAAATATCATTAAAAGAAAAATAACATCACTTACGTGAGAAGATGTGATCTGTACTATCAGTGCACTGTAAAAGTATTCTTTCAAACATCTGAACAACTGCCAAAGAGCTACAGGATTTCAAAAATACAATGTATGTCTATTTCGGATTTTATTGTTAAAGCTTAACAAAACACAGTAAATGTATCCCAGCAGGTCTGTACTTAGCATGACTGGTGTGTTCCTCCATCAGTTAAATGCGTTCTGAAGCCTTTTAACAAGTAACTAGAAGACTTATGTGATAGTATGTCAATTTGAACTCTTCAGAGCCTTTGCAGAATGCACTGCTTTGTTTCAGAAGGCTTTATCTGTACAGCAGATCATTCCCCAGGCAAGGCCCAAAGGTTAAAACTGCTAATATAAAGGAGAGAGAGAAAACTCCTAATAAAGTCTAATTTTGAACTTCTTGCTTCAGCTGAGTAACATGATCCCGCCTAACAGGAGTCATCTGTGACTGTTTGGGACTTTCAGGGAAGTAACTGTAAGTTAGAAGAGATTTAAAAGCTTTGCTCACTACTCAATACTTAAAATTGCAAGTTGTCTTTGTGGTACTAAGCGTGTTTACCATACTTGCATTATTAATCTTACTACTTCCAATCTCCTGTTAGCAAGTTCTCCAGTGAAAGTTCAAGCTAGTACAAAGGAAGGAAACAGCTAATTAACCCTAACCCTTAGAGCATCTACAAGGACTACGTGGTGATCAGATCAAGCAAAACACTTCAAATATTAGTGGAGCAGTAAATTTTGACCACATGACATAAGTCATGAGACTTGTTTGGTTTCTTGTGATCCCAAACAAGCCTAACCATTCCTTTAGACCACAGCACACAACCTCTCTCATGTACAAGCTGCACCTACGACCTTATATATACATATATAAACGTACCCAACCCATGTCAAAGACATAACCAAGCAGCTGTTGACACCATATTGAAGCAACATCTTTCAAGCAAACATTTTGCCACCTAGCTCCAAATGAAGAATTACAGTACAGTTACACAACGTCAGCATTAACACTGAATTGGAGATCAGATGCCAAGTTTTCACGGGAAAAGATCCTCCAGGGTAGGCTGACAATCACGTAACAAATCATAAACACACTAAATCCTCTCATCAACTGTACCTTAATGGTTTTGGGGGGAAGGAGAGAGAACCTGTTTAGAATGGCACATCCACATTCTCTGAGAGCGAGCTCTCATCACCCACCTTGTCTCAATGAGATAAGCAGTGTATGTTTCTTGCATGTTCATGGCATTCCTCCCAGTCCGTTTTTCGGCTTCTGAAACAGTGATCTCCATTTTTTTTGCCAAAGAGTCTTCCATCTTTTTAGAGGAGGAAAATAAAGATTCATGTAACATTAGCTACACAAGGCAAAGGCTACTAACCCTGCCTCCCCCTCTCTCGCACCACATTTGTTCAAATAAGACAGGTCTCTATAGGATAAAGGCTTTGGCAGGGCTTGCTTTTATACCCACCTTCTGTATCACATCTGCAAGTGAAAACAGAAAACCTGCAGGGGAGGCGGGGGGTAAGTCAACAAATAGACGACTTCCGACACCAAAAGCCATCATGAGCCAGGAAGATACAAAAAGGATAAATATTTCTCCTTACAGGTAACAAAGTAACCTTTTTTTGAAAACAAACAAACAAACCAACCCCAGGACTTTCTACCCAAACACTTCCCCAACTACCGGAGAATTCCTCATCGGGACACACGGAACCACCTCTCCCCCTCGACAGGAAACACAATACATCCAGACCGAGATGTTTTTCTTTTAATCTCTCTGAGGAGGATCGTTATCTTTCGCACATTGGTGGGCAGGGTCGGGCAGGACCACACGCCCACCCTGGAAAGGCAGAGCCCTAGGAACCTCCAGCTGAATTCGGCAGGGAGGGGGATTTACTTGTGAAACTAGGGGGGACACACACAAATTGAGAAATGTTATCAATAACAGTAATAATAACCATCTGGCACAAGAGATGAGGGCAGACGGCACACAAAGCCCTCCAACAGTAGCCAGAAAGGGACTGGAAGGAGACCCCCTCCCTGCTCGGAGGGACGGGCGGCAGGGGCT
>NW_010267687.1:0-13523 GCF_000690775.1 Eurypyga helias
GGTCTATCTCTGGGAAGAGATAACAATTTTCCTGAGGAAATAACTCTGACCAAGCAACATAAAAGACCTTTAAAAGTACACCTGGTGCGGAGACCGGGGTGACATGCTGAGCGGCATCGCCCCCGCGGCTCCCCCTACACGGGGAGATGCGCACCTCGGCAGCGCACCAGGAAAGCCTGATGCAGCAATAACTTCAGCCACCAAAACCCGCACTGTAACAGTAAAGCAGGGGGTTTATGGCCCGTGGATCACCCCTCTGTGCAGCCCTGACCCGCACAGCAGCGCTGACAGAGGCAGGGCCCGCGCTTACTCCATCAGCCCTGCCGGGAATTGCACAGCTAGAACTGAGCATCGCCCTCCCTCTTTTTTTATCAGTGTCTGTTATTTCAATATATTAGAGCTGAGATATTCAAAGCTGCCTGAGGGTTTGGAGAATTAGATTCAAAATGTTCTAGGCAGTTCTGAAAATTCCTAAGAGAGTGATTTTACAATGCTATGAGTCTGATCCTTCAATCCCTCCTTGTGTAAGGAGTGCTTACTTAGAGAAATAGTTTAAGTAGTATTGTCTTAGAGCCAAATTTTGACATTTAGCTGCTGGCCATGCCGGTAGCACATTTTTTCTCATGCTCCCCAATCTACAAGTAAACTCAGAGTGAGCAAAAGCTACCATCTTGCCTTTGGGCAAGGTGCACTCCTGGACATGCACCAAGAGAAACAGCCCGTAATTCAGAGATGCTGTAATTGTGAGAGACACACTCAGTGCACGTAAGTGGTAAATAGGTATCTTACTGTCATGGTTTAACCCCAGTCAGAAACTGAGCACCACACAACCATTCACTCATTCCCCCCATGGCAGGATGAGGGGCAGAATCAGAAGGGTAAAAGTGAGAAAACTCAGGGGTTGAGATAAAGACAATTCAATAGATAAAGCAAAAGCCACATGCACAAGCAAAGCAAACAAGGAATTCACTCCCCGCTTCCCATCACAGGCAAGTGATCAGCCATCCCCAGGAAAGCGGGGCTCCATCACCCATAATGGTTACTTGGGAAGACAAATGTCATCACTCCAAATGTGACCCACTCCCTTCCTTCTTTCCCCAGCTTTATATGCTGAGCATGATGCCATATGGTCTGCCTTTGGCCAGTTGGGTAATGTCCCGGCTGTGTCCCCTCCGAACTCCTTTTGCACCCCCAGCCTCCTCGCTGAGGAGTAGAAAAGGCCTTGACTCTGTCTCAGCACTGCTCAGCAGTAACAAAAACATGCCTGGGTTATCAACACTGTTTCCAGCACAAATCAAAAACATAGCCCCACACTAGCTACTCTGAAGAAAAATAACTCTATCCCAGCCAAAAAAAAGCACACTTCATGCTGTGTTAAAAGTGGGAAAGACTTTAATTATTTTGCAGAAAAATACATCTTGGTTTGTTTGCCTGCTATTGTGCTGTGGGGTTTTTGTGAGCTGCAGGCTTAAGATCCAGTAAAAGCTAACAGGCACAGACACAGGAAGAATGGACCCACGTGTCGTACCATGATGCATTCACTCTCAAAGAAAAGATGCAGCAGAGAGCAGACTGCTGCAAGTCCAAAAGCAGCTACCTGCTGAAGATGCAGAAACCAGCTGGGGACGGTTTCAAGGCCCCAGGACAGACAAAGGCCATGTGGATAAAAGACAGACTGAAGACTGATGTCAGTCAGACCAATGGAGGAAAGGCAAAGTTACACTTACTTCTAGTTTTAAAGTGATGCCAGGGACAAACACGGCCTACTGAAAGTGTATAGTTCAAGGGGGATCGTCTGGTTTAGGCTTATTGCATGAATTCTCAGGGAAACAAGTGTATGCACACATCCTGCTCGTGTGCCTGTGTCTGGCAGTCCACCCAGTAACTTTTTAAACTTTCAGCTGGTTTAACCAAGCCCAACAGAGAGGCAGCAGGCTCAAAGGCCCTGTATTCCTAACACAGCTTATCATACAAACTCTTAGGCAGCGATGATGCACTTCGCACTCTCGTCAAGAAAAAATCTGCAGCATGAATCAGCGCTCAGGGATAACCAAGCTCCAAAACAGGCACAAAACCAGAGGAAACCAGACTTCCTGATTTCTGCATTTTGTAGTACTAATGCTTACTCTAACACATTTCTCTCTATCACAAAATTTAGTGGGTGCTTTTCTTTCCCGAAGCATTTAAATTATTTCTTCTCAGGTGGTAAAAAGGAGATGGGGTGGAATGCTGATTTGATTTAAAAACAGGATGAACAGTGGGATTTCATTTGGGAATGAGCACAGAGATAGACCCGTCTTTGGAAAGAAACATCCAGGAGAAAATGAAAAACAGGTCATAGCTCACCCTGAAACCATAATGCCTGTGAAAAAGTCTGGCTTGAGTAAAGGATGGAAGTAAATATTCTCCATTCATGTCTAAAATAACACTTCCAGGCAATTTACTCTATACCCAGTGCACCAGAATGGGTGCTCACACCCCACAAAGTGACCTTGAACAAGGTGTAAAAAAGGCTCTGCATAAGAAGCTGGCATGATTTTCTAAAATGTCCAGTGTGTCTGATTCGATGCTGTGAAAGCCTATGAAATGAGGAAAAGCTGAGCTTTTTCCACCTTGCTCCCAGATGGTAATTGTACTCATCATTCCTATTGTATGTAGTATCCCATGGCATACTGTGTGAGGATATATTTCGTTATGCAGGGTAGAGATGAAGAACCTAGACAGTATTGGCAAAAGCTTGACAGGGACTTGAGAATCACAAAACTGAAACTAAAAATCATGGTGAGCTCAGTTCTGTGTTACTCTACCAAATTCACTAAAGCGCGGAGGGTTCAGAAGCCCCACTAAAGCTTGGAGGGGTCAGAGATTTGGCGGGGTTTTGTCCGTGTCTACTGCAGATTCTGTTCCCTAACACAGTCACTGGATTTCAGCAACCCTTTTCTTCTGTCCATATCCATTAAATACTGCAGAAAGTAAAACATGGATTCAAACAAGCATGGTTTCTGTTCTGCAGATCAAAAGCTACCCAGTTAGTGACACATAGTACCAAGCCATCTGGTGACTTGCAAGAATCTCAGTCTGGTTTACAAACAGCAAATTAACCCCGATTAATAACATAATTGGGAATCGCTTGGACACAGCTATTTCCCACAAAGGCAGTGTTTCAATAAATCTCCTACACCCAAATGTTATACACAGTTTCACCACATTTTAGCACTTGCAACTTTTTATTTGTAACTGGGCATTTGGTCCCTGTCAGCACCCAACTCCCTTATCCTGAGTGGGTCATGCCTTTTAGCTCCACACAGCTGATGTGTGCTGGAGAAATCTACTTTGTCATTTGTGTCCCTTTGAAACTGTGAATGTTGTCAATGCTGCATCTGACTGCAGCAGTACCCAGAGGTCCAGTCCGGTCACCATCACACTAAGTATAGTCCCTGCCTCCAAGGAGCTAATTCACAATGAATAATTTAGCTGACAAACTTTGTCTGCCTGAGAAATACCCATGAGCAGATTTCAATTTCTTCAACCACAATCATTAGTCAAAATATGCTGGAATAAAGATGGGGTGAAAGAGGTTGAGGGGAAGAAAGATGAGGGAAAAACTAAAGGGGATCATACCTGTATTTCTGGACAGCATGGCATGACTTCAGGCTCCTGATTTCTATTCCTTATACCAAATGGGTGAAATTAATTTGGGCAGAAGAGAGAGAAAGAGCCTTTCCAGACTATGAAACTAGCTTAGATCACAGCTAAAGAACTAATACAAATTTCAGCACTTTCCATTCCAAGTACAAGACTGTCTTCTTTCATTATGTTTTTTTCTGTCATACAGAGGCACCAGACTGCCTGTAAGGAGAGGTGAAAATTCCTACCTAGTCCTTACCCCACACGCAGAATTCTGAGCAGAAAAGATACGGTCCATGCATCCCAGTGTGTGATGCAAGTGTAGATGCGTGCTGGGACAGCCACGAGCTGGGAACAGCTCAGCCGGGACGTATGTCCGTCCTGTGACAAAGTGCTCCTGCGTTCTGATGAGGATAGGCACACCTCTGCTCAGATGGAGTGTGCCACCCGTAAGTGCTCTTCACGCATAGTGCCCCAGCTAAGAGACTTAGGGTGACTGAAAGAGGGAAAAATTATCTGTGACAGGAGATATTAGTCCACTACTGAACTGGTTCAGACCGCAGGAAGGGAGTAGGACCCACAGGTACTGCAATACCTACCATTAGCTGCTGTGCTTCGTCAGTTAACATAATGTTTTCTAAACACACAGGGTTCGTCATACTGTCTGCAGGACTAACAGCTCTAAAGGAAGACTCTTGCTTCCTCAATAAAACATAAGCAGAGCTAAAATAAAATCCTAGTTCTGGGCTTGTTCCATGTCCACCAGAGTGACTATACACTGACTGCAACCAAGCTACTGCAGAATTACGTTGATATACTTACACGACAATATTGCTCCAACCATAAAAATACTTAATGTCTGATCTATCCCTAATCAGGTGACTTTACTGCTGTGGGTTTACGGCCTTGAGAACATACATAGCATTTTTTTCTCAAGTCCAGTGTCTGACCTGCAATCTGAACTTTTCTAGGAAAGGAAAAGGAACTAAATTGTATTTTACTGTTAACTAGAAATTCCAGTAAAATAAAGCATTTCATTGATTAAAAATGAGCATGTGGCACATACATTATTGTTTAAGTAACTGAGAACTGGTTCCCCGACTCATAATGATCATATACAATTTCTAAGTGAACACTGAAACATACAGCATCTGCCTTCCCTTTAGGCCTTTAGCACAGAATACCAATTTTGAAATTAAAAAAAGTCTCCCCACTCCCTTCCTTCCCTTCCCTTCAGCAAGTTTGGCAGATTACTGCCACAGAAGGGAGGTCTGTGCTATATTAGCAGAATTTTTTGACAGGCTTCTTTATTTTTCTGAACGTGGGAGAGGGATGTTTATTATATTTCTTATACATATGAGGTTAACAGTGACTATTAGGCACAGTGATCAGTCAGAACTAAAACCATCATTTACGAATTCACATTCTAAATGTGCCTTTCGGAAAGATGATGTTTTGGGTAAATAATTGCTTGGGATTTTCTTGAAGGAAGCTTATCAACCCAAGTACCTCCCAGGCAGGCAGCAGTTCAGTCTGCTAAGGACACGACTCTGCATAGAGCTGCTTCAAAGACAGAAAAGATAACTAGACAGATCTGCCTTGGAGGCAGGTCATCAACAAGGGGATGTCTTCTAGACAGGTACCTGTTCTTGTCTTCCTGGAAAGTGAATTATGAGCCTTTGTACAGCCCCTTTCAGGCAAGCAACTTACTCAGGTCTGCCTCGAAGGCAGGTCAGCATGCAGATATGCCTAACAGGCACAGAACTATGCAAGTCTGCCTCTCCATACCTTCAAAGATCCCAAGACAAGTCAAGAATTTCATTTTAATGATTTCAGCAGAAAGCTATTATTTCCTGTAAGAAATAATTTTCAGTACAGTTGCTGGATATGTCGAGCTGCAGTTTCTTTAACGACACACTCTTAATGCCAGACACGAGAACAGAATTCCCCTTTACAAGACGCTGGTAGTATTCTTACTATAAAAAGAAGCGTTGTTTTATAAGATTTGGCAGCAGGTTACTACAGAGAGCAAAATGTCCAAAAGAACAGGCAAGGACAACTGGAAAAAAGAAAACTGGCAGTAGACGCACTAAGCATTTATATGTACTCTACCCGTATAAGCACAGATGTCGGCCTATGGTTTCCTCTTCCATCAATGTAAGTAACAGCAATGATTGCAGTGGAGGTTTGGACTGAATCCATTTCAAAAGGGTTGAAAATCTTAAACATCTCCGATCAGCAAGGGCTTCAGCAAAGCCATAACTTTAATCACTCAACTAGACAGCTTTTTAATAAAGATGAAGAGCTTACTTTGCACATGAGAGGTATGGTTTCAGTGTATTTGTGAATTCCGACAGCTCTCCATCAGCTATGCTCAACTCAGGATTTCAGGTTTTCTTCATTACAGTATTATCTGCATTTTCAATTTTTCCATGAAAGCTGATAGTTCCAGACCAGTGTTTGAAATGCTGCGATAGTGTGTGCTGCCCCAAAGTGCAGCAGAAGGCTGGGACAGAGAGTGGCTAGCGAAGGTCTGAGGTGAGAAAGAGAGAACTGTGATGCTAATCAGCAGTTGTTTATTATGGAAAGGCTGTGTATCTCCAGAAGCATTCAGCAGCATCCACCATGGAGGAGGCACAGCTCCTCACAGTTCTAGTGGGCCAGCAGTGGGCTGTTCCAGCCTATCGGGTCCCCATAAGGCAGATTGGAAGCTCTAGCTATTTTAAAAGAAAGAGAAGCAGGAAAGAAGAGATCTACAAGGCTCCAAAATGTGCTGTAAGATAGACAGTAAATCGGGCACATTTCAAGGGGGAATGCAGTGGTAGCTGTTGGTGTACTGCAAGTTGTACAAAAGACAAAAAATAAGGAAATACAAACCAGTGCTTCAGTCACTGGATTTAATATTCTGTTCAGATCGACCCATGTAGCAACCAGTATGCTGTAAAATATTGTGACAGTGAGTTCCCAAATTGTAATATCCTGGAACATTGCATATTATTGATGGGCTCTTTGAGGATAACACCAAGCACAGCAAAGTCAAGTGTCTTGCAGGGCATATTCAGAAAAGACAAGGCAAACAGCACTTGCTTAAAATAAAACAAAACAGTTTGGTTTAATTCAGAGCACCAGTAAGACACTCTTTATACCTGCACAATCTTTAAAGACTCAGGATATGAGCCCCTGTACTTGTGTTACGCAGGACCACCAGGTCTGCCAACTGTCAGCATTATCTTTTCTAAGTGATATCCCCACAGGCACCCAAAGAAAGGTCAAATAATCTTTGTAGAGGATTTTCTGCGTCTGAGCTTGATCTTTGGTGTGCAATCTGTAATATATGTAAAAGACTTACCATATGACAATCAAGAAAAAATTCTATAGGTATAAAACCACAAAAATACAATTCATTCTTATATTTGCAGTCTATATGAGATTGTTATAGTCTGCACAGGCCCCTAATCTATACATCTTAGTCAGAATTCTGCTACATGATCCTATCTACATTGATAGAGCTAAAGATTCATACCAAAAGCACAGTGCTGGCATCACTCCATGTTTGTTTGGTATTATAGAATACTCTTTTAAGCTTTCAGACTTTAAACTCTTTGCCATAATTCACCTATTATTTATTAAACTATATTATTCCAACTGCAAAGAACCACTGAACAGACATATTCATCAACAGCTGTGGATTTAGGCTTCCAAACTACTCTTTTTAATTAAAGGACATATTTTTTAGAGAAAATTCTGGTTTAAGTACATCATTGTTTGGGTTTTGGTTTAGTTTTTCCAACTTGTGAAATTTTCTGTCTTCCCCTTTATGTTTAATTAGTAACTGACTAAAGGAACTTTTTAGAAAACTTTCCACATCCCTACCTAAAGAAAGATAAAAGGAGTGTATGTCCGCAACCCCCATTGCCTCAAATGTGAGTAAAAGGTCAAGAATGAGATGATTTTATTCTAAATCTGCTTTTCCCGTACTCTGCTACTGGGACCGAAGAAGGTCCTAAAACACTTCAGAGATGTCTAAGGGCTGATCTAATTTGTTCAAACTGAAACAGCCCCACAGAGGTTCACTCCAGCTGAAGATCAGATGAACACTCTCTCTTGCCAGATGCTACAAACAGCCTACACACCCACCTCTTCACTGGGGTAGCCTGCTCATAGCTGTTTAAATCTCTTTTGAATTTTTCAGGCTTTTTCCAATTGCTGAACTGGATTTCAGTAGGTATCAAAAGTTTAGTTCTCAATTTTATATATCATTTTTGCATAAGGGTGCCCTGGTGTTATCCAGAGGGTGCCTGGTGAACAGAAACCGTTTCACAAACTAGTTCGGCATATCTGTGTGACACTGCTGGTCGGCCATGGCCATGCCTGGCCACGCAACTACGCTTCAAGACCTCACACATCTGCCAGGCTGCACGGGGAAAGGTGGCCACAGTACACCTACTCCTCTCCATGGCAATGAAGACTTGGCTGTCCTCTTTACAACACACTTGACAGTGAAAAGGCTTTATGTTTTTATGCACACACACATATATTCACTTCAAGTTCTCTTCCAAAAATTGACAGCATAAAGGAGTTTACCCTCATGACTCCCTCTAATATTAGTGTAATGTTTCCAACAGCAGCCTAAAAATGGCTTCCTGTTTGTTTGGAACCAAAGGGATTGATAAGCAGTGAGGACCAACTCTTGTGTTCTAACTTGAACATTTTACCTACAATTCAGCAATTGGTTATCATTCTGATATGCCACCAGCTACACCAGTGCAGAGACTGATGAACTCAACCGGTGACAGCAAAGTCAGTTCAGACTTGAACCTGAGTGACTGGAATTGCATCTGTCCTCTAATCAAAGTTGAACTATGGAATCATGATCACTGATGTCTTTGTTAACAGAAGCATAAGTGTTCAATCGAAGCGCTAAGGAGAATAAAGTGAAGTATCTAAAGAACGTCAGATTTTGAGTATCTTCATAGGAAGACACTCAAGAAGCTAAGAAGAGGGAAAGAAACCATACAAACAACTTCAGTTGCAGTTATATTGCAGAAGCTCCTGTAATTATACAGTCAGTTATATTTCTTTCATAGTTTTTTGGCTATCTTTGTGTTTGTCAGCTCTAAGCACTTGAAAGAAACTGTTGAAAATACATCCTTTAAAGTTATCTACAACATCTTGTGCAGTATAGTGCTCTTCATAAAAGAATATTGTAAAACTACAAGTAGGGGGAAAAAAACCTTTCTTTGCAAGTCCTAGCAATCATGGGGATGGGAAGATGGAACAAATCAAATGGCAATAAGCATTTTGAAGTATTTGCAATAGTCTTCCACACAAGTGGACGATTCTACATCTCATGTTCATGTTCAGTAGCCAAGTATTTTTAATAACTAAAATTCAGTTGCATTTCTACAGTAGCACTCCACCTTTATTAAAAAAAATAAAACAACACTGGGCTGTATGACAATTTTATGCTTATTTAATAACGTTTGACTCTTATACTTCTCAGTGACCTAGAAAACTCCAGGAAAGCTAGAAAATCTAGATTCTCCATGAGTGATCCAAGCTGTTAAGTCCGAATCATAAGACATTGCAAAACAGACCTAGCAAACCATTAGTCTCCGAAAAGGCAAAACCACAGAATGTGGAGTAGTAAGACATTACACAGACTGACCACCACGCTGACAGCACCTGGAAGTGGACAGAAGGAGCACAGGCTGTTGGTACTTTGTCATAAGCAAAGTCTGAAGAGTTCACAACACTTTGCTGGATGGTGCTTTAAGCCCCTTTTCTCTCCAAAACCAAAGACAGCACATTTCAGCAGTGTATGTTTGAGACATAGATTCACATGGCAAAGCACAGGACAGTGGAAGACCCCCTCCCAGCCAGCCAGCCAGCTACACAGAGAGACAGAAGCGACCACAGCTTTTATTTAGACAAAGGTCTGGATTCTCACCAACATGCGGATTTCCAATCAGACTGGCAAAGGATCTCAGCCCCCAAACCACGCTCCACAGCTGAGTGTTGTTTGGATAGTGTCTTCCCAACCACCGATCGAGGTTGGTTAGGACGGATTTCATAAGCAATGAAATAAGAGAGCAGGCAGGGAGAGCTCCGGCTGCATTCAGCTTTAATGAACAAAAAAGTCTCTGCACAAATACTGCTTGCAAAACATTTTATTTCCGAGGGCAGGTATACTGTCCTTATATCGTTTCAATTTGACAGAGAAAAGAATATGCCTTGTCATCATTCTGCTGAATGCAACCACGATCAAAAATTACTTCTGAGGCAGTTAATAACAACTTTGAGAGTATCAGCAGAATCGTGTAAAACACCACTTAGATTTGGCAAGTTTAAATGGTTTTGAAATAACAGGTGAGTAATATATTCGGATTTGCCTCCGTGGGCAGCCAGAGCACAGAAAATTACTGTAAGACAAATTTTTTGACAAAAACTCAAGATAAACAACTCAGGTCCTTTTTTGTTGAGTAGCAGAGTGGGTGTATAAATAAAATGCAGTAGGCAGGATGTCTCTCGAGTTTAACAAGGCCTCTAGCACGCCACCACACAGAAAACTCATTAACAGACCGGAGAATCGTGGCACAGATCAATTCAGATGAAGAACAGAGATTGTAAGTGAAGAGATTGCAAGTGAAGAGCTAAGTGTCATGCTAAATCTGGCTGGGTAGAATATCAAGAAGGGACTTGTTAGATCCCACATTAATCAACTACTAACAGTCCAGGAAAGAGCTGGCCATGCTCCTCCCCTACCTGGGAAATAGCATTGCGGTAGCAGCCTGATGGTTCAAAATGTGAAGAGGATATTTATTAAAATACAGAAGGTTCACCATGACACCTGATGCGGCTTAAACACATGAAGCCTTAAATCCACCTCATGTTTAACCTTTCCTCATTTAATGTGTAAAAGTCCTCCTCCGCCAAAAATATCTTTTGTACCATTCCATATTTTGATGGCCACTCAATCTTCTCCCCTTAAAATCATTCTCTTACAGACCCTGCATAGGGTAAAATGCCATTTCAAAGATTCTTCAATCAACATGTGTTTTATGGCAGTCACGTTTATTAAGAATTGCAATAAAAATGACAACTGCATCATGCAGGTTTGTTGTGAAGGACAGAAGTGGTTGTCACAGCCAGCCAAAGTCACAGACAGACACATAATGAATAATATTTTGTCAAATGTATTATTCTCAACTGTGTGGACATTTCCAGCCACCGACGTCCTTTATTTGTTTCTCTTTGTTAGATCCCTCTGGGCTCTCCCTTGAATCTGTCAACTGTGACTGAAATGTATCATGGACCTGCTTTATCAGGTAAGCACTGCATAAGAAATATCCCCATTATTAATGTATATACATGCACACTGGAGCATCGTGGATTACTCCAGACAAGCTCGCACAGCTTGCAGGCCTCGTGCCCCTTCATGAGCCACCACAGCTCACAGATGCACTCACAACCGTACCAAAATTCAGGGTTGGTCAATATTCCTCCCTTATGAGGACAGAAGCCCAGTAGCCACTTGACGTAGCCCTGCACGTGGATGGCTGACTTGTGTTTTGAGTGCTTACCGTGGCAATATTTGACAAAGCCAAAACACACGTCAGTAGTTCTTAACGCAGTCAGTGGCTTGGAAATCTGTGCTACAGATCTGTGCTACTTCTGTGTGCCTGCAACACATACAGACCTACTCATACATACCAGCAATATCGTACAAGGAAATAAATACACATATGTATGTTTAATGGCTTTGATGGAGAACACAAACAATAAAGAGCATAGTCCTTCAAAAACATGACATGTGGAAAGAAGAGTGCTACGGTTTGAGGCAGAAAAATAAGAACATTGTTGTGCAAAACAAATTGTGTATAGGATTATGGTGTACTTCTGCTCTTGAATAAACAAGAGAATCTAGCTGAAGTCGGTGTGACCTGCAGGTGCAGAATGATGCCATAAACGTTGATGTATGGTTTTTTAAAGGCATTTTTGGCTCTATTATGTCTTTTTTTTTTCACAAGTGAAACAATTTTGCGTTATACTTTCTACTTAATGGAAATACATTTGGAAGGCTTCTTGTCTGTGGTGACTGACATTCTGAGCCTCTAGATTTGTTCATTATCCTTGCTGTCTTCATAGGTATAGCTTTTCCAAATTGTCTTCTTCCAAATTCTTCTTTATTTTATATACTTCCTAACAGTTTTCTCAAAAAAAATAAAGGCAAATTAAAGAAATAAAAGCCACTAGAATGCAACTACATCAGTCAGATACTTCATATTTCCAGTCTTTTGGATATTGTTGAATGCTTCCTCTACAATGGGCATCAGGTATCTTTCTTTGTGTAGCATGAAGGCAAATTTCAGGCAAAACCTTATCACTACACATAAAATACTGCCCACTACTCTGCTTTACATTCATGCAGCCCCATTCTTGCTTGTTATTAGCAATTCAGCAAATTGTAAAATAACAGCAATCCAACATTACTGCACCTTCCTTAAGGAATATGCTCCCCCTAGCACTTGCATAAATGTTATCCCAATCAATAACCCGGTAATTAAAGTCACCAGCGTTTTGGCCCTTTTACAAGTTCTCTTATCTGGAAAAACATTTCTTGCTCCACTTTTTCAAACCACCTTGGAAACAGAACAAGAATCATTCGGCCACCCCTTTGTCCTTAACCCCTGAACTACCTATTGCTGTAATGTCAGTGAAAATGGTTTTGTTTTTCTCTGCAGACACAGCATCATTTTCTTCCTGAGTGTAGCTCATTCCTTTCTTCTAGTTTATCAATAAGCCATAAGTTCTGATTTTGTTAATACCACTAGTAGTTTTGTCTTGGGGTTCTGAAACTGCTAGGGATTTTTTGTTGAGTGGTTTTGGGTTTACTGTGTTTTATCTCCACATATAAAAAAAAGAAAAGAAAAGAAAACAACAACAAAGAAACTGAAACTCTAATGACAGGAAAACACTGGTAAGCAAATGTCTGAGTCTGACAAACAATCCATTATCTACACTGCTCAGCTACCAGAACATATCAAAGGTGAAACCTGTCTCCATTAGAGTCAATGAGGAGCTTTGTCATTGGCTTCATCTGAGCTAGAACGTCACTCTAGAAACATCATATGTGACTAAATGGGAGAAACCTGCATGGCAGACAGTGCAAGCTTACCTGGGAACTTCATTTCTCAGGAAACGAAAAGCAGCACTCCTAAGTATTGAAATTCAGCTTCAGAACTTTCTAGATCATTTACTTTTTCAAAGGTTAGGCAGGCAAAGATAGAGCTTTTAGTGCTATGGAAGTATGATATGGTTACATTCACACACTCTAGGGAAAACTACCACTTGCATGATTTTGAACAGGCCTTTCCCCAACATCTGATGGTGAAGGGCCACATCCTGCTCTGCACCCCAAAGGAACCCCTTTGGATCAGTGGCCTGGCACACACCTGTCCGTCCAGCCTTGTATTTCTGTGGCCTTTGCTATCAAAGCACCTCCACCTGGACATAAGTTTATTGCATCAATATTTCGTTATGGAAATCACAAAAACCTCAAAAACATGTTTTTGAGGAAATCAAAAAAATGTTTTCCTTCTCTCTCTCAAGTAATATAAATAAAAATCACATGAAAGAAGTTTTGCTCATTAATACTCCAAGGTATGGTACAGATGCAACTGGCTGACAAACAGAGCTGCTTGTCCATTTTTCCTACAGCCTTTGCCCAAGGGGAAGGCGCAGCGAACGTAAACCAGCGCTTGGCCATTCCAGCAGATGAACGCGGTGCCTAGACGTGGCCCTGCCTGTTGGTACCAGCTGCATTTTGGGAGGTCACAACTCCCAGCCAAAAATGTCAGAGCAGCTGTCTGTCCTAAGCGTGTGCACCCATGACT
>NW_010267687.1:13563-14108 GCF_000690775.1 Eurypyga helias
AGACAACATCACCACCACAAATAAGCTTCTGGGACTGTACAAAAAAAAAAAAAAGTCAAGGCTGTTTAATGAGGCAGTGACGATTCATTTGAGAAAACCCGCGCCGTGACCTTTCGTGAATTTCTGAGCACCGAGAGGCTGTCAGATTTTTATGGAGAAAAGAGGTGTAATCAACTGGTGGTTATGATGACCTTTTAATAAGTAAATGGTTGAGGTAGGCACACATTCTGGCGGAAGAAATTGGATTTGTGTGTCGAGTGTTTGCTGGGGATGGTGATGCGCTCCAGCCCCATGCTAGTTCGTTAGCACGCTCCAACACACGCATATGCACAGCTGGAGCAGGGCTCGGGAGCGCAGAATTGGTGAAAACCCTGAAGGTTTTTGACCCTGTCCTGAGCCGTGAGCCGCGGGCCACTCGCTCTGACAGCCGGGGAAACCCGTGCCCGGGGGAGCTGCCGCCGGGCAGGACAAGGCTCCGGGGTCCCTACGATGCTCCCGGCCCCCCCGGCAGCGGGGAGGCGGAGGGGCGGGGGATTTCGGTGCCG
>NW_010267688.1:0-51070 GCF_000690775.1 Eurypyga helias
TCAGGGCTGCTCTCGATCCACTCTAATCTGGATCTGGAACCATTTCTAGATTATTTGCAAGTCATCTGTACTTCATTGCTTTAAATAAACACAGCGCATGTTTATTCTCCTAATACTTAATTTCTTAGCTACTTTAAAATGTTTTCACATTCTGGAGAATCGTCACTTCTGTGTGCCAACATGCTTGATTACTTCATAAGCTGCAAATGAGGGGCAGAGTTGTGAACCCTCCTAACATGATGCTGTCAAACTTAACAAAACATGCATAAGACCATTACCACATCAGACATTTGCTTTTAGTCAGGTCGTTTTAATCAATTTGACTTCACAGGGCAGCTAATTTATCACTTAGCTAAACACGTATTTCCTCTTCTTGTCATCAATTTAAGTAATTAAAATGGTAAACTTTGCTATATGGCATGAAATAAAAGCCCGAAGATAATTTGGGGAAGGTGGCTGATACAGTCTAATAGAATGAATGCAAAGTATTATTTAAAGACTTTCATATGCCTCAGTAGTTTTCAGTAATGTCATATACCAGTAGCTTTGCTGGTACCGATATCAACTGATTTTTATTTTTAGCATATCCAAGATTAAACAGCATTGTTCGGCTTCTTCCCCAAAGTTACTGGGTTCTTATTTTTCCTTAAGCATAAAATGTTTTACTTTTTTGCTTGATTGTTTGAGGGTAAGAGAACATCAGAGAGCAAGAGTGGGGCAAGTGCTGCAATTTGTGCAGTTCTTTTGCCCTGGTCCTAACTACCTCCTCAAGCCTGTAACTCCTCTCATTTCACTACTGTGGCATGGGAAGAGAGGGGAACTGGATCTTCTAGAAGCTCAGAATTGCCTAATTCTTTTTCACCTACTCAGTTACATCTTCAAAATATCCTTTGTGAGACTGATTATATTTTCTAAATTTGCCCAAACAGTATGAATGCTCTTCACATCTTCAAGATTAATTTTGATATGTTTTGGTGTGTTTGTAGTTTGAATAAATCATTTTAAAAGGGTCTGTATAAACACTGATAAGGGGAAACAGATGAGGTGGTCTTAGTTTTTTTTAACTGAAAGAATTTAGTAACTATTTTTGAAACAATGCTTGTTATCCATAAACTGCTCCTTTGAATACTGAATATTTGTATTTTTCTGTATTCAGCATCTGTTGCAAGTGAATAGGTAAAGGAATGTCTTGTGACTTGAAATTAAGGTACAGTGTTTGTGTTCAACAGTGCTACGTTTTGTTTATGAAATACTGATTTTAAACTTATCAAAAATTCTGAGGTTAGGCCAGTCTTGTCACTTGCTCTGGTGGGAGTGAATAGTCTCACTGCTAAAACAACTCCATAAAGTTAGCTTTTATTTTGAACTTTTCATCTTTTAAGTGAACATTCATTATAACCAGTTTATTATATGAACATTAATTATTATCTTATTACAGATGACTGCTGTTTTGTACAGTTCTGGTTATAGCAATATACTGTTGTGTTTGTGTAATACATGTTTTTGCTGTGTTCTGCCCAACTCCAGTCCAGAGGTGACTGGTGCTTTGTGGATAGTTCAGCTAATGATAGAAGCATATCTCGCTTAGATATTTATCTTAGTCTTGTATTTCTAGTAGGATAGATATGACTTATGCATATTAATGGAAGATGAAGTATAGCTGAGTTGAGGCTGTTGCCACTGACAGTCTGCTGAAGAAGTGGTTTTCATTGTGAATGTTTTAAATATTATTACTTAAGGATTCCAAACTCACAGGTTTGTATACAGGAAGCATGGCAATGCTGATGAAGACATGATTGTGTAAAAAAGACTTGCTTATGGTAAGAGTGGTAGGAATAATATAATGTGTTAGGGCAGCTAATACAGAAGGCAAAAAATTTCTAAACTCAGGTGCACAAACCTCCTCATGTCTGAAAGAGAAGCAACGGATTTCCAAGCTGAGTACTTGCTGAGAACAAGAAAAGTTCTCCGAATGAGAATGGGTATGTTAAATCAGACTGTCTAATACAACAAGCAGTTGATCCCTGCTGGGCAGAAAGAGGTTGTTAGTAAGGTAGATGTTAGTAAACATGAGTTAAGTTTTTCCTAATGGAAACTGGTTGGTATTTTATCATGTGTGGGGTATGGAGGAGGTCATGGGGAGAGAGGATGATGTGCTATAAGCAAGGGCTTGTTCAGCCTGGAGAAGAGGAGGCTCCGAGGAGACCACATTGCAGCTTTCCAGTAGCTGAAGGGGGCCTACAAGGGTACTGGGAGAGGACTTTTTACAAGAGCCTGTAGTGATAGGACAAGGGGTAACGGGTATAAATTGAAATCAGGGAGGTTTAGATTAGATATCAGGAAGAAATTCTTCCCAGAGAGGGTGGTGAGGCACTGGAACAGGTTGCCCAGAGAAGCTGTGGATGCCCCATCCCTGGAAGTGTTCAAGGCCAGGCTGGATGAGGCTTGGAGCAACCTGGTCTAGTGCAAGGTGTCCCTGCCCATGGCAGGGGGGTTGGAACTAGATGATCTTTAAGGTCCCTTCCAACCCTGACCATTCTATGATTCTATGATTCTAATATCCAGTGGAGTTGTGTTGGAGTCTGTAAGTTTGTTTTTCCATTGAGTACCTCGGCTGACAGGTCACAGATGTACTGACAAGGTGCCTTCAGTGGAAAGCAGACTGGATTTGCTCCACATACCTGTGAGGAGCAGAGCTGGGATGCTGTCCTTGGTGGCGCCTGAGGGCTCCCCCTGCTCACATACCTAAGCAGAGTAGCCAGGCAAGGAGTTTATATGCCTGTCTTTTCCTTGGGCTGATGGGTGGATTAGTGTCTGTCTTCATTTCCCTAACTAGATAAATGTTTTATATGCAGCCTTAATTATTTTTTCATGTATATTAAAGAATAGTTGAACTCCCAGTGCTGGGAAGGGTGCCTGTTCTTTGGGTTTTTTAGCCCTTCATCTTTGGAGGAAAAAAAAGTAGGAATAGAGTCACTTTTAGATTTGAGATGTTAGGGTTTAACTAGATAGCCAGTATTGAGTCTTGTAGTCTAATAATTGAATGTCAGATTCTTACAATGTTTTTATTGTTTCATATTGAGAATGTTTTTAAATTGCATCTGATTTAATATGAACAGTATGTTCATAGGCCATTACAAGTCAACCACAAACCTGTAAAGAATTAATCCGTCTCAGAGTAAGATCCCAAGTGTAATCACAATTGTTTAATAGTTCTCTTTGGTCTTGGAAGAGCTCAAAAGAACTTAAGTATAAAACTGTAAAGAAAATTGCTTGGACTAAGGAGTGACAAGACTAATAGGTAGTGATATTTTTTTTAACACTAATCAAATGTATCCGTAAACAAACACAAGTAACTGATTAAATCACTGTGCAAGTATCAAAAGTAAATCTATTCAGCTGTTTAAAACTGCTCTAACCGTCTGTAAAGTTAATTATGGCTCTTACATGTTGTAAAGACATGGCATTTGGGGAGTATTTAAAAAGAGAAGGTGGATACAGAAGAGGAATCTATAGAAGAATAAACTTACCAGAGCCGATTTCATATCGTGTTATGGATGTAAGACAATATACATCTGAAGCATACTGTGTCTTAACTGAGCGGTGGCTGCTAGAACCACAAAGGCTGGTACGATCATTTTGTGCCTGGTTCCCAGTTTGAAAGGCACTCGGGCTTGTGCCTTAGTCAGATCGTGTAGCAATGTCTGAAGGACCATAAAAATAAAAAGTTAAACTTTGGCAGCACAGTTTAAAATAACTGTAATTTTTGTGAAGACAAAGTCAACAGATCAGTAGAAAGGTAATTACGGTGATATGACAAAGGGAACAAGGGCAGCAACTAAAAGTCCAGCAAGAGAAAATTACAAACAGGTATTTATAAACTTCTCTCTACATGTTATGTAGCCTTAAGACTTCATGTAAATGTTGAAATGTCATTCAAGTGGCTAACAAATTTAAATATGTTTTTCTCCAAGTTAACACTCATTTTTCATTATTATGGTTTATAAATTACAAAGGAAACACATGATGTGTACTTTCATTCATAATATGTTTAGTTGAACTACTGCGAAGGGTTGTTCAGGGCAATTCTGTGTTTTAGTGGTGTGTTTTATTATATGAGTGTAATAATTTGACATGAAGGTGTACTGCGGCAAAAGCAGGCAGTCCTACCTTTCCTAAGTTCCTGGCTCCTTGTTCCCAACAGCTTCAGATGTTCTTTTCTAACTAAAAAGTAGTGAGACATGATGGGGCAATCATTTTAGCACCACACTGACACAGGTGCTGGGGCAGATAAAGGATAAAAACCTCAGGGAATACAGCTGAGAGAGGATCCTTTTGGAAACAGTCTGGGTGCATTGGTTTGAAGAAAATGCCTAACAGTGACCCGACTCACTTTGTTTATTATTCAGTATATTATTTTTCACATAACTTAGCAAAAATCAGGCAGATGAATTGTGTGTGAAAGTAGAGCTGTCTTGAGAATCCCAGTCCCCTTTCATTTATGGACAGGAAACCAAAGGTATAAAGCATGTACAGTCGATGACATGCCTTGTAAGAACCGAAGGAAAAGTGTAATTGAAGTCTTTTCCAAATGGATAATACACCAATCCTGAAAGTGTAGGTGCATACCTCTTTGTGTTTGTCTTTCTATATTTATCTTTAAATATAATTTTGTTGGACTTAGAAAGTTATGGTACCTATAAACTAAGGGTTCACAGTAAGTGCTATTTAGAGCTCAGCCCGCAGTCATAGGTAGCTACTTACTGTGCCTGGGCAAATCAGACCTGTTTGGCTGGCATAGTTCTTTTGTGTGGCAAGTTAATAAATTGCTGTACAGGGACCAAAAGGCAGTCTTGACAAATATACTCTTGCACTGTTAATGCACTGGGAAGGTCGTTTTTCCTTCTTACTGCTCGGACCATAACACCATCTGCTTTTCACCCTTTTATTGGCATCCTCTTACTCGTTGCAGCCAATACTAGCTTCCAACACTCCTCACGTCATCTTGTAGCATAGTTCTTGTTGACTTGCATGACACCGATGTGAATACCATTCAGCAGCCTGAGATGGTGAACCTGCATCACCTAGTTCCTGGCTTTTGGTTTTGTGCTTTCTCCCCATTTGCCATTAATGTTTGGAAAAACTTCTTTGTAAGCTGATGATGTTTCTTCAAATGCTTCCTTAACTCCATCTTTCTAGAAAGCTAAATACAAATCTTTATAAAACCAACATCAGCCATCATACCAGTCGTTATTATCTCAGTCTGTCTTTTTGCATGTGTTTGTTTCCCTCTCTCTGTTATCTTATACTTGACTTACAATTTCTGAAGAAGTGGTTAAAAGGAGATTTTTTCTAGGATAAGAGGTCCCAAGTCCAGAAGACTAATGATGAATTGTCTCACCTCAGTTTTTCTCTATAATCTTCATCATCCCCAAGGACTAGCATCAGTTCTTCCTGGAATCAGACTAAAAGATGAATTGGGAAGGCTAGAAAAGGGAAAGAAGGAGGCTCCTGCCCCACTTTACAGTCTCTCAGAACCACACATGAATTTTTACTTGCAGTGTGATACTTGAAGGTGCTATAACAATTCTTTTGGACTTCAAATAATAAAATATTCAACTGGAAACACTATTGTTCTGCTATTAGGTATCTAATGGTGATGTTAGGCCTGGAAAATAAGGAAAGGTTTTAAGGATTTTTGCTATCGACTTGTGTGATTGAAAAATAGCTAACAAAACGCTGAAGTGTTTGTTTCTTTGTTTTTTCCCTCCAGATAAAGCAGGAATCTTGTATTGCCAATATGTATCACTCTGTGTCTGAAACCAGTCACCCTTTGCAAACAGAGGAACAAGAAGTAGGCATTGATCCCTTGCAGAGTTATTTGAACAAGCCAAGGGAGGGTAAGTTTTGTATTTCTGTGCTTTTTTTGACTTTATACCTAGAAACCTTATATAAGTGTGTCATGGTAACTGTATCTGTCATAATTTGTTTAATTTTCTCCATGAAGTTCAACAGGGCAACTTAAAGAACATTTCAGAGAATATGTGTAGAACATGCTGACACTAACGAAAACCACAAAAAGTCAACTTTCAATTACAGACAAAAACATCAGCCAAATGTTTAATGCACTGTCATCCTTTTGAAATCATAAACCAAACACTGACTTCAGCATAAGAATATTGAAATGCAGCATGACTTTGTATTACTTTCTCAAGTGTGGGCTCTTACACTGCTTTTGTTTTAGGGATTTTTCTTTTTTGTTCTTTCTCGATGAGGTTATGCAAATAAAAAGGCTGATTTTGCTTTTTTGTCATCTTATTTAAAAAAAAAAAAAGATTGAATGAACAGGCTCTAAAGGTAGAAATTACTATGTAACCTAAAGTGAATTAATTAAATGCAGTATTTGCAAGACTCTAATGAACAGTGAGAACAAACTGCTTGCATAATGCAATGCATGTCTATGTTGCTTGTCTTTTCTACTTATTTGCTAGTAGTGACAGTATAGTTGGTTTGAAGAAAGTGATAAGCTTAACGAGAAAGCTCGTCCTTGTCATGAAAACATTCCTCAAGTACTCAGTTATACACAGTGGCACCTTAACTACCTGTAATTTTCCAGTCATTGAACACATGTACCAGGAGGGCAAAATAAAAAATTTATTTTAAATTACAGAGTTGAAACAACTTTGTCACATTTTCTAAGTCCCTCATCCAGATCAACTACTCTGTGTTGGTGTAGCTGTCTATAAATCTTCTGTTTACTAGTGCTTATTAAAAAAGCTATGTCAAGTTTTGCTTAGTCAGGTTTATTACTTTTTTATAAAAAGCTAATGTTTTGCTTTAAAATATATTGGTAAAACTTGATTGTTCCTTTGAGCTAATTTTTTTTCCTTTTTTTCTTCGTTGGGTTATAAAGCTTTTTCAGTGTCAGAAAATGAGAATGAAAATCTAGGGGGAAGTAGTTCAAAACCTGACGAATAAATGAAATAGCTTTTCTAGGTCAGGGTTCCTACTCTATTATATTTGACATCTTGACGATACGGAGCCATTTTAGTTTGATAAGCTAAATGCATTTTGTTTACATATTTTTAGAAACTGGAAGGTAATGTTTGCAATAGCCTAAAATAATCACCGTTTTCCAGAGGAAACATAGCTTGCTTCTAGTCTGTCCCATCAAGGAAAAGATAAGCTTTTTATTCTGATTTTTTTCCTTGAAAACATACTATCGATTCTCTCAACTCTGTTTCAAGAAAAAACAAGATTTTTACCCTGTAAAAAAAAAAAAACCACCAACAAAAAACCTGTAAATTAATTTTACCCTTTATTGTGCCCAGAAGCGATTAGTTACCTTGACTGAAAAGGTTTCTCATTTTTATCCCAACCTTAACATTTCTATGGCATACAAAGTTATTAGTACTGAATTGATGTTTAAAAGTGCCATTAATTCATTTACCCCAAATGTTCATTAACAATGTAAATGTATGCTGATGTTCTATGAGACAAGGAAGTGACTAATGACTCTTCGCACTAACAACACTTAAAATGAATAGAAACTTTAGATAGCTAATCTTGAAGTAATCAAGACCCTCATTCAGCTTGGCATCTCTGTATGCTCTAAAACAGCTGTCAACTGTTAAAAATATATACACAACACACACATACGCACATGCGAAGATAAAGATATGTAAATACATGGTTCCCCAAGTCATAAAGGTTACCAACTATGGTACATTTTTTATGTTCTATCTATGTAAATATTTTATATAAAGCATCCATTTCATCTTCATAGGTTTTTTTACTGTGAAACACATACTGCATTTTAATTTGAAACTTTATATATCCAAAATAAGACTCCAAAGTTCTAATACTTTATTTTAAATAAAGTATATGCTTAGATGGTGTTAGGTCTTTTGGTATCAAATCATACAGTCATTCCTGTTCATGTACTTTGTCCATCATTGTCTTCTCAAAGTATTTCAAGATGAGGTTTTTCAACTCTGCCTCAAGTTTCAGACATGATACAGAATCACCTTGGTGAAAATCTGTATCTTAGGGTCTTCTGTAGCACAGATCAGAGAAATATGGAGGAGAGGTTGTCCATAGAAATATGGAGGAGATGTTCTATGCAATATTGTGGTATGTCAGAACATGGGAATTGTTTTTTAAAGCTGTGCTGAATGCTTGCAGGGTTACCTTGGAGGCAGAGGGATAGAAGTCTTCACTGAGATGAGGCAATAAAAATAAAGGATGTCACGGATAAGGATGCTTAAAATAAATCTTTAATCATAGAGCTAGTCGTTTTGTTAAACTACATGAAGTATTGTAGTTCTGGTATGTGCAACTGATACCAAAACTTGGTGGAGAACCAGGAGATGACATGTCCAGCTGGAGTTTTGAAATACTCTCACAAGGCATTTTAATAAAATGAAAGAAGTCTCAGAAATACACTTACTGCTTTTAAGAATACCTGGCTGGAAAACTGCGTGCAGAGACTACTACTTGTTAATTTGCTGTCAGTTTGGAATGATATGTTGGGGAGGATTCTGGAAACATGTTGATTGAGTCTAGCAGTACTCAGTACTTATATTAAAATCTCAGTGAAGGTATAGAGAGAAAACATGGTTTATTTGGGACAGGGCTGTTAGTACAATAGAAGACAGACATAAAATTCAAAGTATTCTTGAGATTTTGGAGAAGTGGCTTGAGAAGAATAAGACATGGTTCACTAGGAACAGCTGCAAAGATTAATGTTGCGAATGCTAGGCAGGAGACAGTTACCTGGCTGAACAAGTAGAAGTAGAGCATTACAGATGAGATAAGTGTCATGTGGAGAAAGGTCATAGCACTCCAAATTTTCTGTGACTGAGGAACTTTGAATCTTGCATTATGATGAGTCATGAGAATGCGCTTTTTTGCAAGTTTAACAAATTCAGGATAGGCTATTAACTCATTGACACTCAAGATCTTTTTTATATCCCTTAAAAATATTTTTTAAAACCCAGATAAGGTAGTATTTCAGTTCTTTTCTAATGGTTGATTTGGCGTATACTATTTTCCTTGTGTCTAATTTTTTTTTCAAGAGAGAAAAATGTGCACTCATATTTTTTAAATAGCATTTTTAATAGTTGGCAAGAAGTTTGTGGTGGGGAGTCTCACTTTTGCAGTCTGATACTTCAAATGGAAGATTTTAGTTCTTTTAAGAAATTTTGAATTTGGGTTATATCTTTTGGATCTGGTTGCATTTTAATTTACATGCATATGTATGTATATGTGCATTGTTATGTTGGCTGCTAACTGTAGTAAGCTGATGTTATCTTGGTACATTTTCTGTGTTAGGAATCTTCATTATATTGTGCATTTTATTCTAACAATATTTTTGAATTATTCCCTCTGAAATAGGGATCTTTATCAGAGAAACTGATGAATCTTACCTTTTTTTTGTCTCCAGCAGAGACTTAGTTTATAAAGTTTATGAAGGGAAATTTCAGAAACTTTGTTCTTCTACCTTTTCCCTGTGTATTGCGTCTGCCAAACTATTTTGTTCATTTTCAAATGCCCTATTACACTGAAAAGGCATAACTAGGTTTACTGTTTCTGAGCTGCTGTACATTTTTAGTCCAAGTTACAGCGTTCATCTCATTCTGACACAAGTTTGGAAGAGCATGGTAGGTAGTATTCCCATTTCATTGATATAATGAGAAAGTTGATCCTCTAAGGACAGACTGGAACAATGCATTTAATACTCTTCAATTTAATTTGCTCAATATCACAATTAATACAATTAAGGTCACTTGAAATGAAACTATTAACGAATTGGGTAATTTACTTTAACAATGTCAGTGTGTTCTCACAATTACATTTGCTTTAATTAGTGTACAAGCTATTATTTAATAGCATACTTCACATAGAAAAATGTAATGTGTTCTTTGTTCTTAATCGAAGAAAAGGGGCAATGTTTAATGGATCTGAATGTTTTGGATTTGGAGTTTGCAGGGGTATATTTCATGTCTCAAGGCTATAGCTGGTGGTGAGGACAGAGAAAGCTGATGTAGCTGGAAGGACAAAGATAACTACTGGAGTGTGTGACTGAAATTAATCCAGTTGAGATAGATCACTTGCCCATCTCATAATTCCTTACCATTGCATCCCTCCTCTTTCTCAAGGCTGCCATGAAAAAAATATGTGCGATGGTAAGAGAACATTCATATTTTCATTTTGGCCATATTCTGTGTGTTTCCATTGCTCACCTGTGGAGAATTTTGCTGTTCTGGTGTTAACCTCATAACCCTGATCCACTAGAAAGTATTACCATGTAGAACTATACCTTACATGGAGTTTGAGATACTTGGTTTATATCAGTGTTATATACAGAAAATGTGTAGAAAACAGAGGGGAATGAATTAATAAAGTAAATGCCACCTTCTCTGGGTGTAACAGGACCTAGGTGCTATCAATTTCCCCAGATCTTAAGTGTAATTCACATGGGACTGTTTTGGTCTTGGGTATGTCATTCTACATTCGTTCCAGGGTTAAGTGAATTTTTGCTCTCAGAAAATTGTATTATCTCCTAATCAGTCAGTAGCTATTCAGTGTTTTGAGTTGGGTTTTTTTGCCCTTACAGCCCTTTTCAGTCAGGGAGACAATGCTAATGCAGATTGTCCTGTATGACATTTATCTGTCTGTTCCTAGAGAACATTTCTGCGACTACTTTTAAAAGAAACAAGCAGAGGTCGAGACCTCTCTTTGTGAGAAGTACATTCCTAGGTATTAGCAGATGAGAATGCAAATATACAGAGTTCTTGAAGCCGTACTACTTCCTTATCAGATATTTTTCAATAGTATATTGTATGACGTCACATGTGTCATGTAATGTGTGCTCTTACATCTTCTCTCCAGGGAGGGACATGTACATGAAGTACAGCATTGTGTTTTTAAGAGTCCTTTTAAATATGCATGCTACTTAGTGTTTTCATTAAGAAGACAAGATTGGAACAGAGAACCTCTTTGCATTATATTGGAATAGAAGATGCGAATAGAAGATGGTTGTGATTGTTCTTAACACCTTTGGGATTTCATGCTATGGTTTACACCAGGCCCTGAGAATGCCTGGTGTCCTTCGCTGGCGAGTTTTACCCTTCAGGCAGAAAGCTTCAGTGTGCCCCACTAGCACAGTTGTTGATAGTGGTCCTTCAGAAGCCTTGTGTTCCTCTTGGGCTTGGTTTTTCCATTAAAGGCACAGGTATGCTAGAGGAGAAGGAGCTGTCTTCAGTCACGCTCTCTTCGTATTGGATGAATAAAGGCAAGAATGTTTTGGGGTTTTTTTTTTACATCTTCAAACACCATATGCTCACATAACAAGCATTTTAATATTCATTTATTAATAATAACTACTGTATAGCTTGCTTTTAATTGAGCAGCAACAGAATTGTAGTGACAAAGGCTATTGGAGCAACACAGTATGTCTTGAGCTAACTCAGCCTGTCACTAGCTACTTCCATACAACTCTTCCCCTTCATACAATGAATCACAGAATCATAGAATGGTTTGGGTTGGAAGGGACCTTAAAGACCATCTAGTTCCAACCCCCCTGCCATGGGCAGGGACACCCTCCACTAGACCCGGTTGCTCAAAGTCTCATCTAGCCTGGCCTTGAACCCTTCCAGGGATGAGGCATCTACAGCTTCTCTGGGCAACCTGTTCCAGGGCCTCACCACCCTCTCTGGGAAGAATTTCTTTCCGATACCCAATCTAAACCTCCCCACTTTCAATTTAAACCCATTACCCCTTGTTCTGTCACTACAGGCCCTTGTAAAAAGTCCCCCACCAGCTTTCTTGTAGACCCCTTCAAGTACTGGAAGGTGCTGTAAGGTGTCCTCCTCGCCTCCTCTCCAAAATGCATTGTTGTTAAGAGATAGTTAACAGAGAAGCTATGCATATTTAAAAATACATATATTAAATAAGGAGTTAGTTGAAAATAGCCAGCACACAGTACGTTGTAGTTGTATGCATGTTGACATGCCCTTAGAAATTTGCCAGTTGTGGGCCCTTTGATTTCAGTGTTTTGCTGCAAATTTGTATTTAGGAACTGCAGGAGTATTTTAAATTACTTCAGCTGTGGGAGCAAATCTGAGTAGCTGATACAGTGTTGTGGGTTACCATCTTCCACAGTTGGATTTTCCTCTCTAGAATTGGTAGCTCCATTTTTTGTGGCATCACGTGGCTTGCACGTTACATTGATTCCAGTTTGCAGGTTATACTGTGGCATGGCAACTGGCACAAACATCACGTAGACAAATTGCCTTCAGTGGTTGATAAGGCAGATATTAGAGAAGATGTTTTGGTCAGCAATGTCTGTCGTTCTAAAATGTTAATTTTGAAAGTTCTACTCTAAATAGGTGTATGAAAATAAGACCATTCCTAGTAATGACATTGGCACGCTACCTCAGTTCAGTTATCTCAGCTGGGAGTTTCCAGTTCTTTCCAGATACAGCCCTGCCCAAATACTGGCATAAATCACTTGTCAGCCTCATGTCATTCTTCTAATAACTCCTTGTAACCCTACTTTCAGCAAAGCTGATTTCACCACTTCTTTTTTTTTTTTTTTTTTTTTCCCCTAGCTTTGCCCAAATCCAGGTTAAAGCTCAACTAGTTGGCTCTCATCTCACTTCCTAGTATACCTATAGTATAATACATGTGGTATAAGAGGAAATTATGCAAAGTTGGGGTTTTTTTACTAAATTTTACATGCTTAGAGGAGCTTAAAATACCAAGCAAAAATTTCCATTTTTACTATAGTAACCTACTGAACAACAAAATTAAAACAGAATAATCTTTTTTAATACAACCTCTGTAAATGTAATTAAGAGTGTGTTAAAACTAGCTCATTATTAGAAGTTATACAGAAACTGACAGTGAGAATGGAATCATTGTTTGAATATTTTACTCAGACTTGATACAAAAATATAATATGAAGGTTACTACCTGTAAACAGCTCACATATTAAGTGTTTCCAGGCACTGATCAAATGATGTTAAATAGCTATATCTCCTACATATGGAAAAGGCAGATTGTCTTAATTTTAAAAAATTGAACTGTACAAGTTTGATTTTACTTGAGTATGTATAATAAAAGACTAGTAAATCAGAATTCTAGCGGAGGCCAGCATGATTGGTACAGGATAATAATTAACTGTTTGAGTTCACTTCTGTCCCGACATACAGAAGATTATAATTCACAAAGCAGTCTGTGAATTGTGTGCAGCTAGCTGATGTTGCAGACCTCTGTATCTGAGATTAAATGTATGTTAAAACATTTTGAAAGAGTTTAACTGCCACAGATTTGATTGTATTAGAAATTGATTGCTCTGTAGAACAGAAATATGTTAGCACAAACAGGATCTTTCCTGTCTTTTATATATGTGGACATTTATAAACATCTGGAATTCCTTATTTTAAAAAGAGAAGGGTTCAACCTACTTTCATTTAAGTGCTAAGTGATCATGCAAAGCTTCAGTTTTAGGATTCTGATTGACTAATAAGCTTTATTCTTTTCCCTACTTGGGTACCCCTGTCCTTGTCCTCTTTGGACATGCAAAACTAAGAGGTGTGCAGGGGGAGAGGAATAAAGCACCATCACACTTACTGTAAGTGGTACGAAATTATCTGGTAAGATGTGTATTATTTATTGGCAATCTGGCCTTTTAACAAAGAAAAATAGGCCTATGCTTAGGTTGCCACCACTACAACCGAAACAGCTGATACTTTAATGAACAACATACTGAGGGCCATCCAGGACATAAGGCAAATTAAGCAGGTTACAAACTGCATATCTTCTGTTTAGGTATAGGAGATCTCCCCAGCTCTGACAATTAGCTGCACTGATCAGGCAAGCAGACAGACAGAAACAGAAGGAGGCCATTTGTATCAATTTGAGGAACAGAACTAGTAATGAAGTAAAATATCCATACCAGGTAGTTTCACCTCTGCTTTGGAACAGATATTTCTAACTGCTGGTTTCAGCTTCGCAATAGCAAATAAATAAACAAATATCTGCTGCTTAACAAAAGCTTATTTTCTGTTGTTTACAAATTGAGAGCAGAGGAATAATAATACTTCTAACCTAGAGGGGTTTTTAAAAAGGAGAAAACATTCTCTGGACATACAAGCAAATATGAATCTTGGTAACCTGACAGCTTTGTTTAAACGTTGAATTTGAGTTTCCTTTCATGGAAATCTTTTCAAAGTACAGCAATTCAGCTGTGAAAACCTGAATGCATTAATGATGACAAAGAACCTCTGGAATGAGCCAACATTTGTTTTTGTTCTTGTACAACGTTTCCTGATGAATTGCACATACAAAAGTGTTGCAGGTTATTTTAATTTTCTTTCCTTACTTTGATAATAAATGTCTCCAACGTTTACCTTTTTGGTTAAGGTACCTTATTACTACTAATCAGCTTTAATTATTTACAGCAAAATGACTGTAAAAGATGTTTCTTTGATGTCAGGAAAGTCAGGGACCTGATCCTATTAAAATTAATGGCTAGGTTCCAATTGACTGTAAAGGTAACAAGCCTGGGTGCCCTTATTGTCTAAGGGAAGCCATAAGGTACTGGATCGTGGTTAGCTACTTGGAGTTCCTCCGTTCTGGAAGCATTCAGATTTCAAGCATTTGGCATCAAGATTTGGCCACGCAGAGGCAGAGTGTACGTAACTAACTTCTCAAAGTACTGGTCTTCATTTTACTCGTAAGATACATAATAATTGGAAAAAGGCTAAATATACAGGATAATGGGAGAACGTCTTTGTGTCTAAACAAAATTAAATGCTAAAATAAAATGGGGGGAGCTGGGACAAGTGTGCATAGCCTTTCTGCTTCTGTCTTTCTCCACAATCCACAAAATAGCAAAGTAACCCAGGTCTAAACAATGCTGGATAAGGAACATCACGTTTCAAATGCATGTGTGCAAGCGTGTGTTTAAATCTTGTTTTGTGTGAGAGAACTGTTGCTGGGTTTTGTTTCTAAATATTTTAAGCTTGAGATTTATATGGATGTACATACACAGACTCTGTGACAAGAGTGAACACTGCTGTCAGATCTAGAATATCTTTTAGTTATTCATAAGTATCCCTGTTGAGCTTTTTCATCATGTCAGATGTTTAGATCACTGCATCAGTAATCATGTGACTATAATGTTTCATCTGCAGTACAAATGACACAAAAGGATATAGTAAATTAGATTTACTTTCAGTATTTGTGACAATCACACAAGCTTATGACGCAGTTTGTGCTCCATGGCTTGATCTGTTTAAAAAGCGAAGCGGGACTTGTGATGTTTCTTTTGCATCTGTGTCCTTGCCTCATCCTATTAGAAGGTGCCATATACCAAGAAAGCTATGAAATTAATTTTTGTAACTGTCATAAGAAGAATAACTAGACTATATGTTCTCGAGCAGGTGAAAATAATATGCCTAGTTCATACAGGAAGTCTGTAGCAGGGCCAGGAACTGGACCCAGATCATTCAAGGTCCCGGACACTGCCCTGGTGACAATGCCGTCCTTCAGCTCTTGCTTGCTTTCAGCCGATTTTTGTGAGGCAGGTAGCGAATTCGCTAAAAAAGGGGTAACTCTGGTACGCGTCAGAACACACACACAACCTTTTCATGTTTTATGTACAAACTTAAAATAAATGAGCACTTGTCAGCTTAGAAATTTCAACTAAATGTATTTTTGGTAGTAGAAATGAAAAATGTTTTAGAAGGTGCAGATCATTGTCACCTTTTCAGTATTACAAATAATCAAAGTTAAAATGTTTTGAATATGTTAAACTATTCTCTAAACTTTGGTAGACTGTGGCTCAGTACAGATATATATGGGCATTACTATTAAAACATGATTTGGCCACAAGTGTAAGGAATGCTACTGCAGCTTAATGAAATAGTTATCAAAGTTGATGTATTTGTGTTTGCTGATTTCACTATTTTGTATCTCAGCATTGCCAGCCCCTGTCTTAAGGAGAGGGAAAATACTAAAACTTCTTAAGAGTTGGTTTTGTGGTTTTTTTTTTTTTTTTAAGTAAGCACTAGATGCTGCTTTTACTGTTTCATTATGCTGTTAGGTTACTGGGAGCTTTAGCTGGTGTGACACATTGCTTGATGCACCTTGCGAATCAGTCGGTACAGTGGTACTTTCATGTTTACCCTGCAGCTGCTGCTGAGGTGAATGGAGTACCGACCTCTCTGATATTTCATGGAAAGTAAGTGGGAAGGTTAAAAATCAAATTTAAGTTAAGTGAACTATAACGGGCACTTAAAAAAAAAAAAAACAAACCACCAAACAAACACAACTTTAATTTTCTTCTGTTAAATGTCTTAATTCTGTACCGGCAGCTCGGACTTAAGTGCTACTGCTTGGATACTAGAGCGATAAACAATAGCACATACACTCTGTGATAGAAGACTGCACTCACATTTTTGAACAAATCCCATTCAGCTTAGTGAAACTGGGACGATGTAACCAAAATATTAACAAGTAGCCTGTATGATGAATTTGTCCACTAAAATTTTGATATCCCATTACAAATTATTATTCTTGATCTTCCCAGGAGTTAAAAGGCACAAACTTCATCTAGATAAAGCTTTTATGGTGGTGATAATTCTTTTCTTCTGAGAAATTGGATTTATAATGGAATCAATGATTTAACCTTAGGAAAAATGAACTGTTTAGTGTTTCAGTACTAAGTGCAATTGAAGGGAAGGAATTCTCATGTAATACATGTGAAAACGTTTTCAGTGATTTGAAAATGTTGGTGTTTCATTGTAGTGGGTTATACTTTCTATATGTTAATCATAATTTTTGAAGATACCATTGTTGGGGTTTTTTTACTTTAATCTGAAATTTAAGGGTTGGAGCAACAGAACATAAACCTGTCCATTAGTGGGTATTTTCACTTTGCACTCAGATGAATTCTTATCAAATTTGATTTACTGACTGGTGGCCAAAACAGATGCTATCTTAATGGAAAAGAGAAGCATATTGAGCCACACGGCCACTTCCAAACTTCTGTGACCCAATATTGGTTCATTCTTGATGTACAAAAGAAAATACTCATTGGCAAAAGTGTACAAAGCTCCATCCTGAATCACAGCTAGGTGGCCACAATATTACTGGCTACGCTCACTGAGATTTTATTGTCAGAAAAAGTGTAGCATTAATTGTTGCTATTCTAAGAACAAACAAACAAACCCAAACACCCGCAAACCAACCAAACAGGAAAAAAACCAAGCAAACACTCAAAAACCTGGCAGTTGAGTTTGTGTCTTTTGCTTATGTGAATTTGAAAGAAAGAAGGGATGTAAATCAGAGCTTATATTGTGGAAGACTCTAGCTCTATTTTGGGGTTCTTGTGACCATAGGCAGTGAAAACTTCTGTTTTAGAAGCCCTGAAATTAAAATAGGCATTTCTTCTGCAGGATTAAATCTAATCTATTTTATAAATTTATATTTATGTTGAACACGTCAGTTTTAGTTCTGGCATTTGCATGAACTAAAGTTACACCCTTGTAACTGTGCTCTTAGAATAACTACTTGTTCAAATGAAGATTATTACTTTTTTTTTTTTAAGAAGCTGGGTTGTAACACCCTTATATCAGAAGCAAATTTCTGATTTGGAAAAATATATAGGCCGTGTATTAAATGTTTCTTGGCTTTTGAAAAAAAATAGCATATAGAGTCTGTATTAACTGGCCTGTGGCTCTTTCTCATGTATTTAATTTTTGCAGAAAAAAAGATATTTTGATAAAAGCAGCTGTAAATGAAAACCGGAGATTTAATTCTGGACATGAAAAATCTGCTGCAGGTTTTTCATCTTGAAATTAATATGATATTTACCACTCCTCTAGATACTGCAAATTTAGGAAGATACTTGCAGGTTTTGTGTGATTTCAAAGACACTTACTCATATCTGTCAGATTCAATTTGAGATTCCTGTGGAAAAATGAGCCTGCATTTGGTATCTGGCATTTGCATTACTTGGCTAAAGACAGTTTTCTTTCTTTGCATATTGCTCTGTTCCTTGCTAAAGCTGTACCGCAGAGCAGCAGCTTTGAAACTTTTGAACTTACCTAAGTGGGTTTATTTAACTAATACATGAAGATGAACTTAAATTGAACATTGTATTAACTGTGACAGTCTCTTACTCAAATACAGGTCAAATACTTCTGATTTTTATGAAGCTGAAATCAGTTGTCAATTGATAGTTACTTTTGGTGTCTATAACAGTTATAGTAATTGCATTAAAACTATACTGAATTTTAAGATAGGGAGTAGTGATGTATGAAAATCATGTAGTAAATTATGTGTATAGTGGTAATCTTTTAGCATAGCATAAGGGGCCACTTACACTATGGATCCTACAGTGTGGGTGCTTACTCTAATGATACCAAGTCTTTGATGCAAAAGAATAAAAATAACCAGTTACTGTATTGATTTGATTCCTTCATGCTGTAATCACATTAGGAAAAAAGACATGATTATGGATAAATTTTCTTAATTAATTTTTTAAAAATAATTTAAATTTACTTGAAGCGCTGGAAGACTGGTATCCACTTCCTTTGTGAAAGGAGCGGAATTGCACTAGTACCATGTTCAGTCACATCCCAATGCAACTTCTTGCTTGCCACCAAGATGGCCATTGATGGCTCAGTCCAAGCCACCACAGTGAAGTTTGTACACCTTGTAATTATTCTCCTGCTGGGTCTGTTCTTTGGCCATCAAGTGATTTTCTGTTTATAAATTGACACCATTTTGCATCAAAAGTGGCGAGTCAGTTCTGGGACTTTTAACTTTCTTTATGACTTTTATTTACGAATTGCTCTAAGTCTGTATCTGGTTTCAATTTTGAAGTTAAGGCAAAGAACAAATTTGAGGGATCTGGACTGGGTCTGGTTTTTTTCCTTCTACAAACCATATGTCAGTTCTCCAACGGCCTATCTTGTGACTGGTTAAAATAAAATAAAAAACTATAAAAGGTCACACTGACAAATATGTACTAATTTCAAGCAAAAATTCTTTTCATTTGGTGTTTATGAATTGCACTATTAAAACTTTGCCTAGAAGTAGGGAGGAGTGTTTCAAAAACAAGATGTTTAAATAAATGGCTACAAAAGCATGTAATCTTCCATTTTAGTGTATTTCTTCTTCTGAATAAGTTATGCTCTAATAAAAATTAAAGAGCAAGTTGCATTTCGAAGATCAGGTCATCGTAATTCATTGACATTAGGCCACATAACTGAATAATGTCTTACTTCAGTGAAATACATCAAATGAGATCAACAATTATGACTCATAAACATGCCTCGCAGGCATAAAACAGCAGGGAATTAGCATGTGAGGCTGATAAATATGCATGTAAATAAGCTCCCAAAGGAATAACATGGGTTTGATTGATAGGTTTAGAATTGGAACATATGTAAACCCCTTTATTCCTCATTCTGGTGTAGCTAAGTAAAGATGCATTTTACTTGTTAAAAGTTTCAATAACTTTGTAAATCTTAATGCCACATCTGCTTTTGTGTGTGCAGGCACGTGTGGGTGTCACTTGAGATATTGATTGAATTGTCTACAGGGTAGATGCCCTCACACTAAGACTCTAGTGCTTCCGTATGTATATTGGCATGCGCATGTATACGTATCTGGGCCCTGCATATTAGGTGACATTGAGCAAAAGATTATTTGGGGGTTTGTCTAACTCATAATTTACAGATTTTAAAGTTTTCATCATAAGTAGAGAACTGACTTGTGAGTTTTGGTATATGCTCTGGTATATTTATTTTTGCGAATACATTCTGCATTGAAGGTAATTACTATTTATATTACAGAAAGTCCCACAAGTGCTACTACACTTAAGAGTTTGGCAGTGATTCTTTATAAACTTCCATTTTTGTTGGCATCTTGCAGCTTGATCTCTTATCTGCAACTTCAGAGTACCTATCACAGCAGTATCTTTATGTTGATCAGCACAAGTTTTTATGCTGTGCAGAGATTTACATCCGTATTGTTACAAAAGTATATTACGTACCTTGTGTTTATAAAACATTAATACTTTGCATTGCCAAATACAGACCAATTGGTTGCCACTGTCATGTGGCCTGGTGTACATCTGCTTTATTACCGTTCCGTGCTATTAGGCAATAAAAACGTCTCCAACCGATGCACGTTTTCTGATGCCGCATCACACTGCAGTTATGCTAAAGCGATCTTAGACCAGCATCAGGCAAGATGCAAAACCATTTTCAATAGTATGGACTGTAGATTGTAGTTGTGTGTGGTTTACAGCTAAAATAGTCATACTGAGAAATTTGAGATGGGGCTGGTATCAGAGATCAGTGAACAACTGCAATTCTGTAATACCTGCCTTTTGCTTAGAGATACCTTTCTGTGGAAGTGAAGCTTGAGCAAAATTATTTGCATCTGTTTAGATTTGTAGGCTAGCAGAGAATATATTTCCCAGTTAAGATCAGTAAACTCAGGAGCTACAGCTTAGTTCTGGGAACCTGCTCGTTTTGCTGCTTAAAAATAAATAAATAAACTTGCAGCACTTAAGCAACATCATCAAATCTCACGTGTGTTCTCATGGAGCAATTTATAGCTACCTTCTATACTTTGTATAGAAATGTTCAGATGATCCCTGTTGCAACAGCATCAACTGCTTAACCCAGAGTGTAACAGGCTATGACACCAAGAAAAAGCGAGCCCTGTGTACACGCTAGGGGAGGGGATTTTGCATAACAGAGCTGAAGAAGCAGATTGCTCAGGAATTCTGATGGACCATATTTGTAGCTGCATGTCCGTTTTCACAGAGGATGTCTAGAAACCTCTTGAGCCAACAGAAATAGAAATAAGCTACTTTTGTTTGCTTGTTTCCCCTAACGATGTGCTTTTTTTTTTTTTTGCAGTCAGGGCCTTGACAGGCTGTCACTCAGTCTGAAGTCCCCACAAGGATTGTCCTTGAACGGCCCAAGAGAAGCCAGAAAATTGTTACTAAGTATTTTTTTTCATTCACCTCTAGAATTTTCCACATTTTCTCCAACATGTGTGAAGCCACTGGGAAATATGGTTAAATGAGTTAAGCAGACATCACCCATCTGTGCATCTCAGGGAAAATAAAAACAGTGCTGTCCCTCCGAAATCTTTCTTGGTACATAACCAAAATCAGAAGAACAACCACACTCTAAAGCTAAACCTAAGCAAGGCTCTTGCAGGAAGAAAGGGAAGGAACCCTTTGAAGAAACTACTTCTTGGGGCTTTTCCCACTCTTGCTGGTGCATGGCCTTTGCAGGACGTAAGGTGGTCCTAGCACCCGTGCTCCTCCAAAATGCCTGAAGGCTGCTGGACACCCGAGGAAACATGACTACACATCCTGTCTGCTCAGACAGTGATAAAAACCTGTCATTCAGCTGCAGCTGATTTTCAGTCCCCTCACAAGCCAAAATGGTCACATTGCAGCCTCTTCCTTGTTTGTATAAATGTTTTATAATTCTAGATAGAAGGCATCACAAGAACCCTACTTTTGCTCAAGTCTTGATTCACCCTTTAAAATTGTTCGTTGCCGCTCTTTCTACTAGTAAAATGATTTGTAATTTGTATCTCTCAAACGGTTCCCACTTGGATTTCTCATGCACTGAAAAGTCAGATGCCTGACATTACTGTGTAAAGTTAAGTGCTTGGGGTTAATGAATGGCATTAAATTTTATGAGGTCATGTCCAGTAGATGTTAAAAGAAGCTTAAGGGAACTTTATCACTGATAGAAATTAGCAATTGGCATGAAAGAATGCCTGAGGGAGTTCAGTTCTCAGAAAAAAATAAAATGGCAGTATAAAAACTAAAATATAGTCATTATGATTAATGTAAACATTTTTGTTAGTTAATTGGTAATGTTGCAGTAAAAGAAATGAGACCTCACATTTTGAAACAAAAGAATATTATTGTATTTAGAAAGCAATTAATGTTTCTAGTCAAATAAAAAAAACCTACATCACGTACAATATTTATATTCTTTCAGTAAACATATAACCTTTGGGGCTGTATTTATCAAATAGTCAAGTCTCCACTTATTTACATTATTTTTTTTCTCTGGGCAAAATGTGTTTTCCCTGGTGGAGTGCGTTATTTTGTTTCATTAAACCTTTATTTCTACTCATATGCATTTCTTACATTACAGACCAAAGGAGTAAATTCTATGTACTTAAGTCACATAAGGTTTATGTTTTGGGGTGACTGATGGATGGCATGAAAATTCTGTTTCAGAAAGAAAATGGCTACATTAACTTATGGATTGATCTGTTTTGCATAATTATGTGGGGAACTATTCAGTAATTACACTAGTATTCACATGCTGTAATTTTCGTCATCTTTATTCACTGTCATTCCAGGGAGAGGAAACGGAAAACTTGTTCCGACGTATATATTCTTTCTTGCTCTGTCTTACGGCCAGCAGTCACAGCATATAGTAATTTTTCAAATAATGCCTGTGCTCGAGTGAGGCAGCTATTGTCTTGAATTTCCCTCCCACAGTATTTGTGTGAATCCTGCACCCGTACTTCAGAGTCTCTAACACCGCGCTATGGATATGCCTAAATGATTTTGTGCAGACCTGTGCCTTTCCCCTCACTTGAGGTCTGTGCCGCCTGGACGCGGAGTTGGAGGTGATAACATCATGCCGGCTGAGAATGCAGAGCTCTAGTATGGAAGAGTTGGAGTTTCTGGATCAGAGCTTTTTCTCCTCCAGTTGGGCAGAGAGGTACCATGCCTGTCATACAGCATAGGAAGCCATGTCCATAATTTGGAAGGTGCAATCAAAAGAAAAGTGAAATCATTTGAGAATTTATAGCCCTTCAGGATGGTTTTGTTGCTCTCCAGATGATTATTTTTGTGATTTAATATGAATGGCATACTCGAAACATGCCTTTTCATGTTTTCCTTAGGTAGTACTTAGTCAAAAAATCCTGTTAAAAAGCTGATGCTCTCTGATGCCTGGTGACATTTTGTCTTGCACTCAGACTGTTTTCTTTTTGGCTAAAAGATATTGCTGCAATATCTTTACTAATTTACTATTTTCTATCTTAGAGAACCAGGGTAATTGTCTAGAAAAATGTACTAATACTTAACATTTATCCTATTATTGTGTGAACTAAATCATCAAGCTTTTAGAAAACTTTGGTATAATTGTTGCCTGCAGGAAATATCTAGTCATACTTGCGTAATTTGTGGGTTTGAAATCTCGTATTTCTTATGTCTCCAAGTGGTTCACACTTGCATCTTGTTCTGAAGTGCCACCAGGGATTGACACTTCTCATCCTCCTCACAGGAGGGCAAGAGTGGAGAGCAGAAATCTGTCCCGTGATGGATTACATACTTTACAGAAGTGTTTTGTGGGGAGTTTCTTTCTCAGTATCTACAAGAGAGGGACCAATTGTTTAACAAACTACCTTGCAGTGTAGTAGAGAGAAGTGTTTTGTCATTCTGGCTGTCAATTTGCTATATTTTTATATTCTGATGTAGCTGTGGACTTTCATCTCTTAGACTTGAGTTTACTGCTAATGCATATATACCTCTGCTCAATTTTCTCTAGATCTGTCATTCACAACATGCATCTGCTTTTGCACCAGCAAAATACCCAGTTGGTGCTCTCCAAATTAACTACAGGTTGATTTAAAAGAACTTTGATTAAGCGTTAGTGTTTTCATTACGCTTTGGCAGATTTTGATTTGGCAGTTTAAAAGGTCTAGCTCAGTACTTCTTTTATACTGTTTGGTGACATGTTTATCTGAAAAATTTATAGAAAAGGTAGGTTACTGCTTTGTTTCATGTTCTCTGAGGTGTGGGCCTACTGGGTACAGAATGTATTCTGAGAATTAGCAGCCTTAATTAGACAGCCTCAGATTAGGAGTCTAGGGCTTCCTGGCTTCACCTTATGAGACTAAGCTAGGCAATTTTAAGCTCAGGTGTCCCTTCCTGGTGCAGGTTCCTTCTGTATAGTTAATCTGATGAGGATAAGGGCTGTTCCATTGGCAGCAAGGACCTCCCTTTCAGGGTTGAGTATTGGAGCCTGTGTGGCAGTGTCTTCAGGTTATTAGGGTTTTTCTCAGATCATCTTGCTGAAGTTTGCAAGGTACTGGTGCTGCCTTAAGCTGAAAGCACCCTAATGTGGGTTTTTGGGGTTTTTTAACAATGCACTTGTGAACTGTCTTACCTCTAGACTTTGCTACTGGTGGAACAACTTTAAGTTTTACCCAGATAACTTTACATTTTACCCAGAGATTAAGTGGCTTTTTCAAAATCATTCCTGTAATAAATCCGTGAAGGAATGAAAAAATGTGCTTTCTGTTGTGATATGAATGATGGATAAAGAAGTAAAAATCACATGCATTTCTAATACATTGTGTTCATAGTTTAATAAACCATTGGTTATTTCCCTACTTTGTGTGCGTGTGTAATGCTGCCAAAATGTCTTACATAGTTACATTATTAAAAATGTGTCTTTTCAATAGATATGAGCAGAATCCTATTTCTAACTTATTTAACAGATTATCCTGCAGTTCATGTTGCTATAAATCCAAAGTAGCCTCTCAGACCTAGAGATCTGACTGCTTTCAGCAGTGCTAAAAGGAACTATGGTAGGGAAGGATGACCCAGGAGAGCTGAGCATCCTGGGGTGACAGAGATGCTGTGGGTGCCCAAGTGCCTTTCCTGGGCATTTGGTAACTTGCTGCTTCCGACATTCCGTCATGTGGGACTTTCTTCACCTCTTACTGTATGCTTTGAAAACTGCAGCATTTGAGGAGAGTCCAGTTATTGCCCAGGCTTGCATTGCTGTGACAGCTTCTAACTACAGGCTTCTCATCGACCTCCCCAGAGGCAAACCCCACAGTTCAGCTGCTGGCTTTCAGGGGTGGTGCCAGCCCCTCCATGGGATGCCAAGTAGCTCCACTGCCTTTTAGTTTCTCATGTGCCTGAATTTCCTTGTTTCCATTCGCAGCAATGGTGCTGCTGCTGTTACTCTTTCTGGTTGCCTCCTGTCCAGAAATGCTGTCTGTTATGCCATTCCAAGAGAAGCAAGTAGCTAGTTGTCCACGGGTCACCGCAGTAGCCACGTGGGTGCCCCAGTTTCAGGCTGAACCTTTTTGTGTGTATGTGCTGGGCAAAGGGATGTGGTATGATTTTCACAGTGTTCCTAAATGTATTTATACTAGAGGAAGAAGGTCCAAGAAAAGCACATTCTGCTTTCAGGAGAAGCCTTTGACATCTGTCAGTAGTGCTGTAAGTCATCGGCCTTCTGTAGTAGCTTCCTTTGATAAGCAACAGCAAAGAAACAAAGCAGAATTGCTCCTGCTCTTTTTAACCTCTGTTCCTGGTTATGATGAAACCACCTCCCCAACTTCAGGAGGTGAGGCTGCCTTTCAGGAGCATGTGTCTTCCTGTCCGGCTGGCCTTTATCCTGATAAACTTGTTACTCTAGGTTGAAGAGCAGCTAGCTTCTTGTTGAAAGGGCAATTCTGTTTCAATAAAAGAGCACTTAATCCTTTCTCGCTTGTCTTCTACTATCATTTAATCTTAGCAAAACAACAATGTTAGAAAACTTCTGCTCAATCTTTTTTAGAGTCTAGGAAAAAAAGTGGAGCTATAGAATATGCATTACTGGTTTTGAATATGAAAATCAAATGATACTTACATATTATTTGTTATGCCAAGGATTGCATCTTTCTATCTATAAGATAGAAGTGTGGTTAAAAATAAGATGTAATTGAAGTAAATTAAAGGGCAACAGTAGCCTTCAAACATACAAAGAGATGGTATGGTTTTTGTACTGTCAGTGTAAATGGTCTCTGGAGACCACCATTTTACAGTGATTGTGCATGTCTAAGATTAAGCAAAGCTGCATGACCAGTGCTATCTCAGGAGGATGCTGAGTCATTAACTCATGTTTATTGCCTCTTGCCATCTTTAGATTATTGCAATTTATAGCTCAAAGGCCTTTTAGGCTGTTTATAAGTTAAAATTAGCTGAATTCTTCTGGATGCAAGTGATAAGTCACTCGGCATTTGTATATCATGGGACATAAGTTCCTAGTGATGATGCTGGGTAGCTTCTAAGATTTTTTTTTTTTCTTTCTGTGCATAGTTACATTGTACTTATCCCTAGTTATACTGGATTACTCTGTCCTCTGTTCTGCTAATTTTGCTAATTTGTTATTTTGTTAGGTGTATATGGTCTTAGGGAATTTACTAAAGTTGGAGGTGATATTATTTATTTGGTATACAGCTTCTACTTAAGTCAGACTAAATTAAAATGTTTGTATATAACCCTGGAGTCTGTTAAGGTACACTTGGTGATGACCTAGGAACTTGTTAAAGTTACACATGTTAAATGATTGGCCAGGTTAAGTAGCTGATACAGGCTGTAGTATTGAGCGTATGAACAGAATTGAACATAACTTACTATGCACCAAAGACAGGTGCACTAGAAGAAGGAGTAACTGAAAAAAAACCCAAGTTAGAAGAAATCACATTTTACCTTACCCTGTGGATTTTTTCTTTTGCCAGTCTTACTGCTGCTGGTAACAAATTCAGTCCAAGCTTTGCTGGGCTAAATGGTTATTGACTTCCATCGAAGTCACATTTGCTTATGCAAGCTGCGGTTCCCACTAAACAGGAAGTCAAACTGTTTTTCCATGTATGTGCATTTTCTGAAGTGTTTAAATTGCTATTAGCATCAGAGTTAAACTTGGCCTTCCCATCATGCTCAAGAAGATTATATTAACACAACTCTGGATGTAAATTATTTAAGATTTCTGTACCTTGCAATCACCTGAGAATTCTCAAGCGTTCCTGTGAATTAGTACAGTGGTACTAATTATTCTGTGCATTTTATCGATTTTTAGTTTGGAACACAGTGTATAGCTCAGCTTGTTTTAGGAAAAACAGAGGCTTCTTCAGGAAAAGAAATATTATAAATAAGTCCTTTGAATATACTAATTTAAATAAGTCCTTTTGATTTACTTATTGTTGAATTTATTTTAAACGGAGCCGCAAGGGGCTACATTTCTTAAACAGTGATGCTGCACTCTAATTTCAAAATCAGTCATCTAGACTTTTTGTGTATGTTTTCCCATCCACACTTTTCACACGTAAATTTTGCATGTGGAAAAGTGGTATGTAAATTTACCGGCTAACCTAATGACAGGGTTGGTGTTTAGGTCTGTGAACACTCAGAAGCAGTTTCACTTGAAATGGAAACCCTCTTATTTTTGTGTCTCTTGATTTAAACGGAAGCGCACAGACAAAACTATTTCAAGCAGAGGTTTTGCCTGGAGAATGCGCAGAGTTTTCTCGTATGTGCTTATACACATATGCAATTGTGATTTTATATGCAGAGATCATAGAAGGTGCCACTTGATTGTTGTAAATCCAAGACACTGGAATCGGTGGGTTTGAGCAGCGTGCAATAGATGATATTCTTATTACCTCCAGAAGTTTTTGTTCCTAACTGCAAACCAGTGTGTCTACCTATCTATCATAGTGATCAGCAGCTTTCCGCAGGGCTACACCAGGCTTTGATTTTTGCATGTTGGTGTCAGCGTTCCTTACCTATTTCCAAATGTGAACAGCTCTCACTATCGCAAGAGTAGCAGATGTGCGGGTGCTGTATTGTGTTTTACAGTTGTGTTCCTTTCCTAATTCAAATAAGCTTAAGGGGGGGGGAAAAACCAACTAATGTTTATTATCTTTTTCTCTTATTAATTTTTAAATATAAACCAATGAGATCTTTCAGTCTGTGTAAGACTTTTGTACTTCTAATGGCAAAGTCTCACAGTTAATTATTTGTATATATTGCTAATTATCATAGTGTATTATTTTTTATTTCACTCATGGCAAAATATAATATTTTAGGGCACAGTTGTTGAAACTAAAATGCTACCGAGAAATCTGCACGGAGCAACGCATGCGCTCCAAGTTTGCATCTAATGCTAAATGAACCTGAAGTGAGGGATAGAGAAGTCGAGCTTGTACTTAAAAGATTGCTCACCAAAAAGTTGCATCATATTTATTTCAGCAAACTTAAACAACTTGCTCACAGTGAAATGTTCTTCAAGTTGCCAGCCTAATAATTATTTTATAAATATCAGAAGTGCTTTGCACTTAATTCTTTAGCTGAAGGCATTATTTTCCGTTTCTGTACACTGCTTCGAGCTTGCTCCATTTAATCATTTTAAAAGCTTATTTGGTGTAAATTGAATTTAACACTGTAGTTGCGAGGGTGTTATGTAAAAAGTCCGAAAGATTGTCGGCGTAGGGGCTGCTGGTGCCAGCGCTGGAGCTTCCGGAGGGGAGCAGCGGCTGCATCATCCTAAACTCGGCAGCGCCCTCTCTTGGCACGATGGAGCAGTGCCGGCAGCCTCCCTCCCTCCCTACCCGGGAATCTATCAAAATACGTAACACAGAAATCCATCCAGAGCTCCGCTACATTTTACTTTTTAAAGATCTGGTTTATGTAGTAAAATCTCAATTTGCCGTATGTTTTGGGATTAGTTCTCCTTTTATTTTTTTTTTTTTCTTCTCCTCCTGCCATTTTGGTCTATCAGCAGACCCAAATCAGAAAGCTTCAATCATTTTTTTGTATTTTTTTTTTTCTTTGCTGCAGAGATCCTGAAGACTTTCCAAACTGCATATTTGGTGCTGTAGAAATACAAATTGTCTGCTCTTTTGTAAACCTTACAATTGTCAGACTGCTCTCTTTCAAAATAATAGAGGAGCCTGGAATCGCCCATGCTAAAATTAAGAATTTATAACTGTATGGAACAGATGTTTTCATAAACATTTGCTATAATTAATTTCAACTAGGGGATTGAAGGAACAAAGCAGTTTTTCCCTCTTCAAAACTTTATTGCCTTTTCCCCATACAGCAAACTCTTTGCTTTAATATTGTTAATGAAACAAATTTACTCTTCTGTTTGGTTTTCATTGTGAAAAAGGAAAGCTTAATTCGAACAAGATACTGGCCCTTGGAACAATGGACAAATACGGTGAATTTCAAACATCGTGTATAAAGGATTAGAATACAAAGCCTCAGTCTTCAGGTGCTCATTTCTGAGACCACAGCTCTGTGGTGGCAGTTGTCAGAGATTCCTACTTATTAGAATAAATTTTATCCAGATGAGTTTGTCGAATATCTATCTGTGGAGTAAATAGCATGAAGGAATTTTATGTTTGAAGAGTGGTGAACCTTGGTGTTACAAAAAAGCAAAGGAGTCTCGTGGCATTATATATAGTTTTAATGCATAGTAAAATGCTTATTGTATGTTGATTACCCCTTTATACTCACAATAAAGGTCTGCAATCTGTTAAGCAATTTTTTTTTTTTGTTTGCATTATATGAGGAACACATTTTGACTAAAATCATTCTTATTCTTCCATATTTGTATTGTGACTAGTTTTGGGGGGATATTGTTTGGAATGTATATAGATTAAGGCCAGAATTTTGGTGTTACTGTGAAGAAGAAAAAATATCTATGCATTATTTTCTGTTTTAGTGGTTCCTGTATATTGTATAAATATCATTTAAGAAAAAAAGAATGTTCCAAGCTTTAAAAAAAGCACAGCTTAATTGTTTTACACCTGAAAGAACCAGTGCAGCTGCAAGGATTTTTTGAGCAAACTAGAATTCCTGACTGATCTGTCATCTATAAAGTGTGCAAAGAAAAATAGGTAGCTGTCATTAAAATTACATTTCAGCTTTCAATAACCATTTAATGAGTAGCGTAATTATATAAGTATGGTACCTCAAGTACTTCACTCAATAATTAAAAATAATCTCATCTTTAAAGTGAAAGCGCTGTAATTATTATTTGACTTAACCAGGACCACTGTTATGATCTCCAGTGGCACCTCAGATTGTTCAAAGTGGTTTTGAAAGTATAAATTAAAATTGGATAAATCATTAAATTATTAAGCTTTAAATATGCTGAAAATGAATATAGCATGGAATTTGGAAGTCATGTTATACGAATTGACAACCTTAGACTGCAAGCATATATTTGTGTTAAAATTTTCCTTGTCTCTAATTATAAAACACTGCATTGATGATCGACTGTTTTCTATCAACCTGAACTTAAATTTTTACAACTGTTAAATTTGGGATTTTAACAACATTTTAACCTTTTATTAGGATACAAAGAAAATATTAAGCAGAGTGCAAACTCGTCAGCAGAGAGATCTATCTCCATTTTGACACTTGTAAGCAGGGGAATGCACGGTTTGATTTCCTGAGTGGGATCACTTTTATCACGAATTCCTGAACTGCCAGCCATAAAACCCTTTTATAGCTGACACAAGATTGGTAAACCGGTTGGCACTATATAAATACACATGTGTGCCCACACATAAACATACATATGTGTGTATACATACGTACATACAAAAGTATTTATACATTTAAAGACATTACTTCAGTATCAAAACATATTTTCAAAAGAAAAAAAAGAATTCAATTGTTTTTAAAAGTAGCATTATACCCATAGATTAATGGGATGCTGCTCAAGCTTCTTGACTTCGTAGACTTGCAGCTGACTATGACAGTATCCCACCCCTTCTCCATAAGAAGTACCTTGGTGAATTTTTGCATCTTATAGAAACAGCTGTTGTCAGAGAGGTAATGAAGGAGATCAGTGAGAAATGTCTGATCCCTGCATCATTCTTCACAGGTTTTTGTCTCTTGTTGAGCACATGCTTAAGCTCAGAGTGGTCGCTGTGCTTAGTGCATACCCAGAACATCTTCCTGCTCTTGAACTGAGGCCCTGAAATGGTACCCAGTTTCTTCTTACTGCCTGAAGTGGAAACTGTGCACTGCACTTTGGAAAAGCTCATATTTGGGAAGATATTTTACTATCAGTATAATAGGCTGTTTAAAAATAAAAAGCCACACAAAAATAGTGTGTGTATTTAAATTAGGCTTCTCCATGGTACAATTTCGACACATGGTTTTCAGATAATCTTCAGAAAGTGTATTTGGCATCCTTCTTTTTCTGGGTTCATCTATTTCTTGCTATGTCTATAATCTCAAACGTGTTCCTACAAGAACGCAGTTACTGCAAGCAGCAAGCCTGTGTGTTCTGCGTGAATCTCGTACCCTAGTAAACATGCAGTTTTCAAATCCTTTTGCATGCACCTCTGAAATCTAAAGGAGCCAGCATTTGGTATTTTCCTTTTGGACTGTTTATTAAAAGCATCAGTTTCAAGTTATGCACAGCCTCCAGCTGTGTCCAGTAGTACCAGGTCCCAGCTCCCTTTAGCCCTTGGTCTCCATGCATAAGAACAGCCTTTACTAAAATGGGGCAATAGTACTGAATTCTTTTTGGAGAAAGTGTTCATTCTCAGGAGAGGGAGTTTCTTCACTTAAAGCAGCAGCAAGAAAGATACCCAGATGCTTTGTGGTCCCTCTGGAAGGATACTGCCTTACTTTATTATTGTATTAAAACCAGTGGCTGTTCTAGTGCTGAAAGCTGGGTGCCTTAGCTGTACTTATTTTGACACTGATACTTGTTACGCTACTGGTTGTTTTCCTTCTCTTTCCTCTGAAAGTGTGATAACTTTTATTTTACCTTTTTCCCCCCCCAGCTTTTGCATTTGCAGTTTGGATACTTTTTCAGGAGGTGTGAGGCAGGGTTGGTAGAGCATCCTCAGAGCCCTTTCCGTATTTGAGTCTCAAAAAGGATCTGAAGATTAGGATAATAGTGAATTAATTAGCATTTTTAAAGGAGACCACAAATTCTATTTCCAACATCGTGAGTCTTCTATTTGTAACTGTTCAGTGTACATCTGAATTTTACCAGAAATTTAGACTTTGCCACTGTAGAAGATGCATGTAATCTATCTGTTCTACTGAGAGTTCACCATACTTTTCAAAAGGACAAATAACTGGATCTTGCCTGGGGAGAGGTGATCCAGGGCACAGATTCCCACATTTATTGTCTCTAGTTAGTGAACATCTGTCCCATTTGTTCTCCAGTATAGCTGACTCTGAATGCTTACCAGGATTTGCTAGAAAGCCTTTTGGATAACAGTAGGTAAAATTTAGGGAATCTTCTTTCAAGTCCACGAATATTTTGCACTTTGCTTTATCGTTTTTATCACTTTCAATGAAAGATATCTAAGGCATCTTTTGAGATGTTGTAACAGAGATATCTGTCCTAAAGGGAATGGCGCAAGAAAACAACCACAGAAATGTCCGCTCCACTAAATCCTGTTTCTGAGAGCTGAATGTACCCGGTCCTATCCAGTTTTTTTAGCTGCTGCTAATGATAAGATGGAGCAGCAAAAGTGGTCTCAAGAAAACCCCCAACAATAACCTGTATGGATATGAAATTTATTAACAGTGGGTATGCAATTAACAATGAGTATTGCAGTATTTATTTTAAATAAAAATAAATTTTTATTTAAATAAAGGACATTGTCTTCTGAGAGAGTGCTTCAGATAAAGCAAGCTACACTTAGGGTAGTTTGTGAAGGACAACTAGCTGCAGGGGTGTCCTTTCAAACTCAGTGATGTTGCAGACCCATGGTACCACCAAATGTTTATTGTGGGATCCTGATGAAAGAACAACTTTCATCACCAAGATTCTGGTTTTCTTTGCAGAGTCCTGTTGACTGTTCAGGCAGGACAAAGGGTTTAGATGAAAGATTATAGAGGCCTTGCATTTTCTGAGATATTCTTAAAACTTATGCTTTAGAAAAGAAGATGATTGTGTTGCCATACTTCAGAAAAGTTCCAAAGGACATTTTTCAGCATATGAACTTAGCATTGTGAATGAGTTTTCTTTTTCAGTATGACTGAGTAGGTGTGATAGGTGAATGTTCAGGAGTTGAGTTTAAATTAAGTGCAGTAGTGTATGTAGGACCCATTTCAATGTACTGTCCCTATAAGCGATTGCCCAATATCATTGCACCTAGCCATATGTCTTTGAAAGAGACTGAGCATAGTTCAGTCATGCTTCTGAGTGGCCAGGATCAGATGTGGAGATGGATAATACACGAAAAAGCCTATTACTTAAAATTGTCCCAATATGGGGAGACCATTTTCCAAGATACAAGAAAGAAGAGAACAGATGGTTATTAATAAAGGGAAGGTCAGCTCCTGCATGAAATATCTGGTGTTGTTAAGTTAGTTAAATTTAGTAAACAAAAAGCAGATTGATTAAGTAGGATTTCTATTTTCACAATAAATGGAGAGTGCTAATTAGTGAAATCAACTGGACTGAGCAATTTTAGACTAGTATGTAGTAGAGGTCTGGGATTTATTTTAGGCAAAGGTGGAAAAGTTAATAAAAAATTCATTTCAAAATAGATGACAAAAAAACACTTGGAAGGAAAGTTCTGTGCCAACGTGTTTTTTTAAGTAGTTTTTAAGGAATGTCTGGAGTAAGCAAAGATCCTGAAAGAAACAGGAAAACAGTTTGATCTGCAAAGAAATCAACCTCCTGGCTATCAGAAAGTGTCAGACTATAGTGACAATTAGCAAAATTTAAGTTGAACTAGATCATAAAAAGGGAATTTAAGTTAAAAAGAAAATATTATATGACTGTGTAAAGAGGCTTTCTGGGCAAGAAAACTAGAACCACTGTGCAGTGTGAAAGGACAAATGGTATGGAATGTAATCCAGGTATGGTCTAAAGTAGAAAAGTTTTCATTTTCAGTAAAACCAAAATTTCCTGCAAAGGTCTGAAAATAAATAAAATAAAAGGGAGTGTTGAGTAGATACTATAAATTACCATATCCAATAGATATTAAAGCAACTGACTCGGAGAGTAACTGTCTGTCAAGAATACTGCAAATAGTGCTACCGGGGACAATTTTTTAGTCTTTTAGTTCATGGCTGATAACCATATATTTGAAGGAGGGGAAATGTAGTACCTGTACGTAGATAAAGAGAAAAAAAAGGTGATAGCAAAGCAGCTGTATAGGTTGACTGCTATCCTTGCAGAACTTTAGAAAAGTTTTTGAGAAAGAAATAAGAGAAAAGACAAGTGAATGGCAGAATTTGTAAGTGCAGGCAGGTATTTAGCTGCATGGGAGGTTGCACCCAACTAAGCTGCTAGCCTTTCAAAATATACGTTAAGAAAATACGTTAAGTCTATGTGGACCTCAGTAAACCATCTGATGTGGTGCCACAGGAGATGTTATGAAATTGTAAGAATTTGAAGATGTGAAGTTGACACTCGTCTATGTACGTTTTGTCATAAACTAAAGTTACCATATATGATCAAATCAATTGCAATTCTTGCTGACACTGTGTTACTTATTATCAGGGTTTGTCTTATAACAAAGGTATTTTATTTTTTGTATTAGGAGGATCAAATGAAAATGGAGGCGCACACCACACCTCAGATTCTGATGGAACGTTTATGTCCTACAGGTTGGTCATCTTTTATATTTATTTCCTAATTTTAAGAAGTTTGAATCTAATAAGCAGCATGATCTATTTAAAGCAAAAGAACAGGTTCACGTATTTTAAGACTTGTACAATCTGAATTGTCAATAGATTGACTATTGTCAGTAGTCAGTAGATTAAAGGACATGAAGGATTTAATTAAGGAATGATCTGAATAGTTGTTTTCTGGATTATTATTATATTGAGAAAGCTGTTCAAAATGCTTAACTAGCAAATGTACAGGATGGTTGCAAGCCTAAATAATTGAAGGGGGTTTTTTGTTGGCTTGTATGTTTGTTTGTTTTTCTCCAAAGTATGCAACAAAGTAGAAATTCTCACCTAAACTCATTGCAGCTAAGCTAGATATTGAAATACGTAATTCACCAGGAATCACCTTTCTGACCTTCTCCAAAGTAACTGGCTCTATGGACCACATGGAACTCTTATTTGCTCATAATTTCAGGTCAAAACCAAAGCCAGGATTTGTTAAATTTGAGGTTTTCTGACAGTAAAATAACATTTCAATTCTGTTGGTAGCAAACACCAGTCAAAGAAACACGGTACTGAGCAACTTTTTGCAGCACCGTCACTAAGCTTGAGCCTTGCTCAGGTCCATAGGAAAGGGTGGCTTGTACTTGAAAGCAGAGAAAGGCAATCAGCAGATATGTCGTTTCATCTTTCAGCTAGCAAAATCCTGCCTCTGCTACAAATGCTAAATCTGTGTCCTTGTGGCTGGTAAGTTAATAGTAAGATTTGTGCTAACTAGAATGGCTGCATCTCATTTTGACGCTTATGTATGGTAACATAAACAAGCTTTACCACATGACTGGTCGGGATTCATTTATTGAACAGTGATGGATGGCGTCTTTTTCATTGTTCGTTTGTAGTCTACTGGAATCTGTACTTCAAAGAGAGGTGGGCGGGCGGGCAGGTGGAACCTGCCTGTTTGCCTTGTCCTGGCTGCAGCCAGCTGGGTGGGGAATATCACACCGTCTGGCAGGCAGCGAACTGCGCGTGGTATGAGGAGCCTTCAGGTGCAGGGAGGCAAAACCTGTTCCAGAGATCACCGAGGTAGCAGGGAGCAAACAGCCTGGTCTTGAGGATGTTGAAAAGAAAGCCTTTTCGTAAGGACCTAGAGGGAACGGCAAAGAGTTTGTTGCAGTTCAAACACCCAGAGGAAGCTTCTGGACTGAGAGCAAGGTTGGAAAAAAGGGTATGCCTGTAGGGACGCAGTGGGACAGGGGAGGTTTGATCTACAAATACTTCCATTTTCTGTATTCTAGTAAGTCTGCTCTAATGAAACCTGCTTTGTGATGATACAAAACCCTTTGAGGATAGTGAGCATGTTCACTTTGAGAAAAATGTGTTGCAGATCCATTTCAGGGTTCTTCCTGACTTGATTTTTTTTGTCTTATTTGTGTTCTCTAATGCGTGCAGCATACTGTCTCAGTTGAATGAAGGGCTCAATTCAAAAGTACTGTGCACACAGAATACTCTTCATGTTTTTGGTGAGAAGCATGTGTAGATACAGACACCATGAAGCAGTGTCTGAAAAATTGGCAAGATAGAATTTAGCCAGATCAGCAGAAGGAAGACACCGAGAGCTCCCTCTGCCATTAATTCTAGAATGCATACACCTGAAAGTTCTTAACTCAAGAGCCCCAGCTGTTGTACCTGCCAAGGTAAAACTTGAAGAAGCTGCCAGCTTCAGCTAGTTTTACCTCTGGTTCCATGGGAGTGTCAGCTGTGGAGCTGGGGTCTGACCCTGTCTTCTGACCTGTTCTTCACTCATCCAGGGACACTCATCTCCCAGTGAGCCAGCCCAGGGGGCTAAACTAGTCCAGCCTAAACCATAGTGAATCCTCAGCCACCTTTAATGCTCCACAACTGGGAGGAGGTTAAAGCTGGCCTTTGTATCTCTGTATTCCTTAGTTGAGAGTGCGTATAGAAAATACGACATTGGCTACAACTTCCACTGTATAATGATCATATTCTATCACAGAGAATTACAGCCAAACTTACAAAATGGAATTTAATTAATATTTTAAAAGTGGTCCCATATACCACTGCCAGGTATAATTAGAGGCAAGATGATAAAGCAAGATAGTACTGTGTGTATATATATATGTCTGTGTGTGTATACATACACACATATATATGGAAGAAACTTCTGACTTTTAATAGTTGGCAAGCAAGCACTGTTATTAAGTAGTATTACAATGTTTAAGGTGTGAAAGGAATATGTTCTGCACAGTGGCAAGTAATTCCCATCATGTAATGAAAGTTTGGTACTTGGGCTGAATATTGTGTTGATAGTTATAGTTCTGTGCTGTATGTTAAGTAAAAATGAGCAGGTAATACCTTAGGAAAGACAAAAAGTAAATCTTAAACTACCTTGAAAGGTAACAATGGTAAATAGTTGTTATGTCTTTAAGGACTAATTAGAGATTTGGACTTATTTTAGGATATTGTCAACGATTATTCTTTCAGTAAGTTAGTAATGTGGTGAAACTGATGGTAGTATTGTTTACCCAATGTGTTTCAGTCTGTTGTGTTTAAAAAAGACTGGCTAGTGTATTTCTGCCCTAAAAGAGACAAAGGCATCTTTGGATCACGGTACATGTCGTATTTGCAGAAGGCTAATACATGCAAAATTCTACTGGAAATTTTTACTGAAACAAAAGCTGCTTTATGTTTTATCAGTAGCAGTCTCTTTACAATTTATTTCGGAAAAGAGACAACTCCAAATGTTTAAAAATATGTGAATGTGTTTTGCTACTAAAGTGCTATTAAGAGTATATTGTTTTTACCAAAATAAAAAAAATAACATGTGGGGTTGGTGTTACTCGATTCCAACACTTTTTATTTTAAATTACAATTTTATACTATCCAGTACAAGACTCTGAGTGTGTGTGTATATTAATAAAGGATGTCAGATCATTAACCTTTGATATATTTATAATGCTCCAGAACTATTTGTATGGTTATATTTTTAATATGATGGTGTCACCTTAGAGTTTGCTCTTGTTTTGTTGATCACAGCACAGATTTAATGCTGCTTATGTTCACATAGTGAGCATTTCCCTCTAGGTCATAAAGTTTGTAAGTAATGTGAGCGAAAAGCGCATGTGACGGGCACATATTTCTAAATATTCTGTGAGTTTGTGAATGCGTCCTGTCAGGTCAAAGGGAATTTTCTAGTTGGTCTTCAGGCTCTGATGTAAGTACTTTGTGTACTTGAGGAGAAGCTTTACTAATAAGAAATTATGCAAATTATTTCTTAGAACCATGTCATTGAAATTTGAAGTTCACTATTAGAAAAATTTAAACAAGGATTTAGAAAAATAGTAATTCTTATCTTTAAAACATAAGGACTTGAAAATATTTGAGCTGTCCTCAACTTTATTATTTTACTTCTGTGGTTAAAGCCTTTTCTGGATGTGCAAATTGGCTGGACTTCACCAAAAGAAAAGTAGGTGTGGGTCTCTAGTTTCAGTATCTGCAATGCAGTGCCACTGGAAAGTAGAAGTACTGTCTTTCTTCTGCCTTCCCAAGGGCAGCTGACCTTCTCCTCGCCAAAGAGGTGAACCCCTTGCCAGCACATATGACTACAGACTATTACATTAATCTGTTTAGCCTCAGTACCAGCTGCTTGCATGTTTTTAATTATCTTATTAGATGGTATAACAGTGACCTATGAAATAAAATGAAGGTGAGTATTTTTTAACTTTATTTTACAGGCTATTTTTCTAAATATATTTTAATGACCTAATTATGACTTTTAGGGAGAGCCATTGATGCAGACATTCAATTTGGCTGATGGAATCTAACATCTCAAGGACACTTATTTTCTTCCAAGGTGGATTCATACATTAATACTGCTTCTAATAAATATATAGCCTAAAAAAAAGCTCACTTTTCATACTTGTGTTGTTAACTTTATGATTCAGAAATCCATGACCACTATGCTGGATAATTTCTTAATACATATCTGTACTTGTATATAAGTTTAATTTCTACCCCACATATCAAGATAAAGCTCTTTCCTGCATGGCTTAAACTCCTTGACAAGTGATGATTGCTCAGTTGTGGGTTATGTAGACAAATGTATATTCCTCCTTCTGCTGATATTTCAAATAGACGGAAGATCTAGTATAAGAAAGACTTTCGTATTCAATTTTCTTCCCTTGACTTCTTACAGATTCTGCTTACCAGATGTTTTCTTTCTTACTGTAAAAAGGCAATGTGGTCCTGCTGGCTGAGGCATGTTTCTTGTGTGCCAGCCAGCAACCGCAGGACTGATACTGCGCATACAGAAGAAGGACAGCAAGGGGTGCAAGCTGTTCCTCCCTGTGTCTACCCCCTTCCAAAAGTGGATAGTGAAACTAGTTTAATTCCTGTTTGACCTATGGCTTTTCTTGGCAGCTGAGCCAGAAATGGCTAGGTAGCCTCTGTCCTTGTTAAACCTCTTACATGTTAAACGTAGTGCGAAATTTCCAGCAATATATATACCTCCACCTTGTGGAAAACTCATTTTAGTCTGTTAGGAAGCAGCCCGTTGCCATCTAGTCTTGTTCATACACAGGTGGTGTTTCTTTGTGGTTTTACTTTTAAGCCAGCCTTGTGCAGTGATAACCTATTTTTCCTAGCTTTCTCCACTATGTGTCCACACATAAGCAAGTGTTGTAAAGCACAAGCTTGTTTCTGTTGGGGTTTTCAAATATTTTGAGATTGAAACATTTTAGGAATAGAAGGTGAAGCAGTGAAGTGGCATACTGCCTCTGCTCTGTAAGGAGAATTCTCAGCGCTGACTTCCTTCCTCTATCCACAAGGAAGCAGTAAAGCTGGCATCTGTGCTGGTTTGTCTTACCTAGAACCATGTGCTAGACATGCTGATGTCATTTATGTGCTGAGGCCTTTTTTAGTACAAGTTACTTTTGTCTGAGAGACTGTAAACTCTTTCCTTGAATTTTATGATTCTTCCGAAAGATTATTTGCTTACAGTCTTTCTCTGGATGTGGTACTCTATGCCAGTACTCTCATTTTGTTCCTGTTTGTGAAGACGTTAGCATTCCATCTTTCAAATCTCCTATTTCCCGAAAGAGAAAGTGACTCTTTGCATTGATCACAGGTGTCCTCCAACGTTTTTTTTCTCCAAATCCAAGACTTCACTGTCACACCTACTTTGAGCTTAGAAGATTTCTGATTTTCTATGAATTCTTTCAAAATTACCTTCCTTTCTTTTCCTGTTTAAGGACCCCCATATAATTTCCATCTCTGTCTTGTCAAACTTCTTTTATTGACTTCTTCCTTCCACAGCTGATTCAATCTCACTCCTTCCCTGGTTTCCTAAGGAATTTACAAAGGATTTCGTAAGACAAGGAAGAATAAGTTGTGGTTGAGGAACTGAAACCCAATATGCAGAATATATTTTCTAAGATCTAAATATTTCAACGGATAAAAATTGTGGACTTTTTTTAACACTTCCTGTGAAAAATTATGTTACTTTCTGAAGAGGTAGAAATAGGCTTGTTTTCTGTTTGTATGCAGTATGATTCCTTAGATAACTAGGGAGAGCAAATTAAACAGTTTTACTTAAAGCTTCAGATGATCTGAACAGAGAATCAGAAAGGACGGATTAAGTACTAGCATCTTTTATTGGCAGAATGCTTCTTGACAGGTAGCAAAAAAAGAAAGAGTTAGTACGTGAAGAGTGGCCCTTTGAAGGGAGAACAGTAGTTTAGAAAGTGAAAATTTTTGTGTACTCTTGATTTATTCTGTTGTATATGAAAATTAACATGTATACTGCTGACGCCATATGCAGCTGATACCGTATTTTCCCTTACTAGTGTTTTAAGTGGTTTTCATTTTTATTTTCCTTTACTTTTCCATTCTCAATAATCTTTGAATGATCATGGCAGTTGGGAGAGGTTACTGAGGACTGGAGGGAAGCACTCCTATCTTCAAGAAAGTGAAAAAGGAGAACACAGGGAACTGCAGGCTTGTCAGTTTCACCTTGATCCCTGGGAAGGTTATGAAGCAGCTAATCCTGGGAATTGTTTCCAGGCACATGGTGGACTAGAGTGTTTTAAAATCAGGTGCATATTCTTAAATGTTGTCATGACTACTCCAGTTCTAGGCCTGCTCTAGTTAGTCAGGTGTGAGTGCAGAAACATTTTGGGGCATATTCCTGCAAAAAGTATCTCCAGTCTCCCTGTTGCATTCATTTTTTAGTTTGATGATTTGTAGAGCTGTAGCTTGTAGCTTTTAGCTTCTGTTACGTACTACAGGAAGCTCTAACTCTTTAAGAAAGAAAGCATGTCTGTTCCTATAACAAGGCTGCATGCACATGAACACACTGTGGGTATGAATTAGCTGAAGGGGAAAAAAGCAAATCTGATGGTGGCAATACCAGGTAGAAGGAAGGAGCAGTCTCTCTGCATCCTGTATCATGACTAAAAAGGTGGAGGGAACTAACATTAAATGTTTAAAAGCTTATTGGGTGGATCTCTCTCTGCATGTTTTTATCTCTCCCTTCGCTATAGGGGAAGAGTAGCCACTTTACTTAACCTGGGTGCCCAGCGTGTAGATGGCAGGCTCTCGGTGGGATGAGGCGGCCTGCCTTGCCCAAGGAACTCTAGTCAGAACCACGAGGAAGTAAATGTTCTGCTTGTATGTGCAAAGAATTTCAAAGCTGTTTGGCGGGGTTGAAGCTAGAAAGCCTTGACTCTGCAACTGGCAAATCAGTAGCAATACAAAAATAAAAGTAATTGAACATAATACCTAAATTTTGTTTCACCATTCTGTAAATGTGCGCATAAAGTAATGAGTAGAGGAGAACGAGCTGCTGAAATTTAGACTTTGAAATAACTGTAACAAGAATTCTTCTACAAAAGCTAAACAATTACAGGGTTGGAGGTTAGGTGTTCTTCCATGGCCAAACCTGGCTCTTTGGCTGAGAACCACCAATGGACAATTTGGAGCATGTAGAAATATATTTTGGGGTTCTGCCTCAGATCCTGTGCTGTCACAAGAGGTGTTGGCAAAACATCCCATCACCAATGCAGCTTTATTTCAGTTCCTCTGACTGTACTGCACACACACGAGTAGCTTAAAGAGCATAGCTGGCTGATAACCTGAAGTTTTTTCAGGAATGTTTACCTTAAGAAAGTGATTTTACCTTTCTTCATGTGAACTTTTTCAACTGTGTGTCAGCCAAAAGTGGATGAAACCTTAACTGTTTAGAAAAATCTGGCCTTTGAATGTTGAGCCTCCCAGCAGTGCAGCCATGCATGTTCACACTTACATGGCTGTTAACTCTGCCTCGTATCCTGAGGCAGGAGCTTCAAAAACAGAGGAAAATACATATATTTCCCAAGCAGATTGATAAGCCTTCACATTAAGGCTGTCAAGTGGATTTTCAGGGTACCAAATAAAAATCCATGTGTTTCAGAAATGGATTTGTTTTAGAAACTTGCTGCTTATTACTTGATACTACCTTTCAGCTGGTGTCCCCCCCACACCCTGTTTTTATAGAATTAACTCTGTATTCATTACACTCCTGGCTGTTGCCTCACTTTTTTCTCAAATGTTCATTTTATGGCATAATAAATAACACGAACTATGCATGTTTCTTGGATTTATGCAGTATGTTTGAAGAGAACTGTTGCCTCTATTTAAATATAAATGCTGCATTCACTTATTGATGTTCCTATCAATAAAGGCCTCATAGTGCCAAACATATGACACAATAATTCGAGAATTTGTTTCCTTTCTGATGGCCTGTTCAGTAGCCTGTTGCTTCATGGAGTGCCTCTGGGGAGCTGATTTTGGGTCTTAACATTTTAAAAAGCATATTCTTAGATTAACAAAAAAAACAAAATGAAAAAAGTGAAATTGGCTTTTCTGAGAGCATGCACACCATTTTGCTTTAGATGATTTTGCCAATACTAGCATCACTGCTCAAGAGTTTTCTTTGGATCTCTATGAGACTTTTTATCCATTTTATCCTTCAATATTGGTCTAGAGGGTAGAATAAGCTCCAGATTTAGATTGAAATCTCAAATATGTATGCAAATGTTCACACCTTTCAATAGTATTGCAGTATTCTTTCATGAACGGAGAAATATTCCTTGTTATCTAAATGTTGTTGTAAATGTTGAATTGGTCTTGTTTCATTACGGACACAAAAAAAGGATTTCAAAATTGGCATAAAATACTTTGAAAATTGATGAGATAAAATAACTATACCCACTGTCTAATGACCTGATAGATACTGGTTTCTTTGTTACCTGCAGTTTCAACTGAAAGATACTGGTTTCTTTGTTACCTGCAGTTTCAACTGAAAGTGAAATAATTATGGACAGTAATATTTACTTGGTAGGTCTGAGCCCCTGCAGTCCCAGCACTGAACCTTTGCCCTTTTTCTTTGACAGAGACTATAGTTTGATGTGGATATTCACATTTTTATGGGTTTTAATGTCTTGCGTAGAGTTTGGTGTTGTCTGAACAGCATAGTACAAACTTGGTTCTTACACCAGCTTTAAACATTGAAAGGATCTCCATTTTTATACATCAGCAGCTTTATCCTGTAAATAGGTAAATGCAGAAGTTAACTTGGGCTGTACCACTCTTCCTAAATTGTATTTATTCCTCTTCTGAACAGAGTATTTATTTTGTGATGAGCTTAGGTGAGCTACAGTTGTATTCTTCTTTGTATCTATGCTCGATTCATTGGTTTTGCCATTATGCTGCACATTGAAATTTAGCAGCAGAGCTGATGTTCCACTACTGGCTATTGGTGGAAAACAGTCTTTGTTACCTCTCCCCAACACTACCCGAGCTCTGTGGTGCCTTAGTAAACCCCTGGGAATTACTGTTTGAATTCCAGAATTATTTTCCAGACACATTGTTACACTGTAGGTATAACTCTTAAGAGTTACTTGAAGCTTGTTTCTCTATAGCTGTGCCATAGTGGCATTCCAGTGTCTTTTTGTTAAAATACTAGACCTCAGGGATTTAAATACCTTCTAAAAAATGTGTCATGGTTGCCCAGTCAGCAACTTGGCACCACAGAGCTGCTCGCTCACCGTTCTCACCCAGTGAGAATCAGAGAAAAAGGCAATAAAACTCGTGGGTTGAGGTAAGAAGAAATGTAAATGAAAATTAATAAAATAATTATACTAATAATGCTAATACTACTAACAAGAATACTGATATTAATAATAATATATAGTGAAAATAGTAATACTTTAAAATGTAATGAAAATTTAAAAATTATACAACCACTCACCACCCACTCTCTGACACCCAGCCAGTCCATGGACAGTGAGAGCCAGAGAATGTGAGCCAGAGCCCAAGAGACCTGAGAGCCGGGCCCCTGGCCCACTTTACCCAACTTATATTCTGAGCATGAAATTTTATGGCATGAAATATCCCTTTGGTCAGTTTGGGTCAGCTGTCCTGGCTGTGTCCCCTCCCACCTTCTTGTAGAGAAGCAGCTGGGAACACAGAGGCAGGATCAGAAACTGAAAAAGGCCTTGACTTGACATAAACATTGCTTGGCAACAACTAAATGCGTCAGTATGTTGTCAACATTCTTCTCAGCACAAATCCAAAACCTAGCCTCCAATTAGCTACTATGAGGAATATTAACTCAATCCCAGCCAAAAAGAGCACAGGATGGTATTTAAGTGCATGTAAAATTTTACTTAGGCTTTCTGATGTAAAGTCCTGCTCATTGTGCTCCCTTCCTTATAGTGTGTTGTCAGAAGGAGACATTTCTCTTCGAGGTCTTTGGACTTGTCTCTGAAGATCTGATGTTGGTAATCATCTGAAGCATCAGATCCACAAAACATGCCCCATTAGAAAGAAAGAGAAGAATAAATATGCTTATATATTCTTTGCTAAGACATCAACCTCATTCCTTATAAGCAGGAAAGTGTGTGTATTAGAGGAGACCCCAGTATAAAAGTCTCTTCCAGACAAATCCAAACTCTTGTAGTTATGACATAAATACATGTTTCAAAAGATGGAAAGGAACGGCTGAGAACTAAGAACAGACTTTGCAGAACGAATCTGCAACCTTCATCTCTTCCATTGATTTGCTTGCTTTTTCATTTGTCCATATTGTGCACTTTTTCCACTTCTGAGTAATGCAACTGTCCCTGACTCATGCCAGTGTTTTATGTTGGATGGTTACGGCATAGATAGAGCATGTGAAATTAGGTTTCTTGAAGAAATGTTAATCCAATTACTTTTTCCTTGTCCAGGCTTTACATTATGAAAACTCTGCAATATGTATGATGGTATATTAGATAGGATATTTAAATAAGAAAATGAAATGAAATGTACATACAAAATAACCCGAAAACATTAATATTGGCATTTGCCTTTATTTGAATTGTACAACCTAAAGGTGGTATTAACACATGATTATGCATTTAATTTTCTAGTTTGATGAAAAACAATTGCGTGTGCTTATTCATGGTTTAAGTGTTTCCAATTGGCTCCTGAAGTCTTTCACTTCAGTGAAGCAAATGGGATGCGGTAGACTTGAGTTCCAATCTTTATTATTCATTTCACTTTGACCAATGAGTTTTCTGCAAGCCCGGGTTAACAAGGTTAGTTTACAGAGTAGGGCTATATCATTTAAAAAATTATCCTTTTAGCATTGATAGCTTGTTGATATTACACACTGTTACCATTATTGAAACAGTCTCTAGAATTGTAAGGCTTAATTTACTAGCCTTCCTTCAAAATATTTGAGAAATGAATTAGTGAATGCTGTTCAGAAAGGATTTTAGATATCATTCAGCTTTACTAAAACTGAGGCAAATTCTAGCTTCCAAGTCTCTTTTTTCAGTTGCTTATAACTTTTCTTTTTAGTGATCCCAGCAGCCAAGGGGGGGTTGCGGAGGAGATATGATCTTGCCAAATTTCTTTTGGCTGTTTTAAATGTAATTTTGTTCAAAACGTGTTTGGAATTGCATTACAAATTAAAAAAAAAAAAAAAGACAAAGCATAATATCTGCACTAATACAATTTAAGAAGTGTTGAAATTACTTTCTTACTGTGTCGCAATCACTCCCAGCAGTGGGTGAAAAAAATAACCTGAAGAGTTTCTTTCCTCTCTGTTCTTTCTGTTCAGTTACACTGGTTGAAACCTTTTGCTATCTCAGCTGACATAGTGGCATTTTCAAAGACGTCGTGGGAATGTCATCCACTTGCAGAACAATGGGAATAGCTTCAGAGCCTGACCTGTGGTGTGCACAGGGGAGCGTGTCACTGTTGAAGCATCGCTACCTTAGGGAGGCAGCTTGGCAGTAGTTATAATGGTCGACGATGCTACAAAATTTACAGTGGCAAACGGAGAATATTACACATGATAGGAACAGGAGGGTTATTTAGATAGGCATAATATACTGTAGTTACTGAAGTAAAAATGAGTGTGAAAGAAAGGGCCAGATTTTTCTCAAGCTGTGTCTGCTATGTACCATACGTTGTATTTAAAGGAGACAGAATCGTGGTAAACAATCGTAGGCAGCTCACTGCAGAAGGTGAGTGTGTATGGGGAGAGAGGGAGACAGTGAAATGACCAGATAGTCTTTCTGACTTGAAGCGTGGGGGATGTGACAGGAAGGAAGGAAGCTGCCCCACACCATTGGAGTCACTTGCTGCTATTTGGGTCACTTGGGAATATTGGCAGTTAGCAGAAGCTGAAAGCAGCCCTGAGCCCTGCAAGCTAATGCTGCTTTCGTCATCGTTGTCCTTATCTGGAATACCTTCACTTTTCAAAGTAGTTTATAATGCAGGCCCTGAAGTAAAAAACTGGGGTTTTTTTAGAAAACAATCCCAGTTGAAAGGTGATGCGTTCACAGACATCACACTTCTGGTCTCAGCATGGATTGTAAGGTCACTCCTGTTTCAGAGGATCACAACCATAATTTCCTGGCTTGCCAAGTCTGTCCCCAAACTATTCCCAGCAACTATGCCATATAACTCTGTTCTGAAACAGGTTTCAAAAAGTCACGCTCATAGTTGAGCTTAAAAGGCTGAAAACTATCTAACTCTAGCTTGCATATATTTAGGGCAGTTTGCAAAACCAGAGTTTGTTGGTATTCAGAATATATAACCCACTCTGTGACCCTCCTTAGCGAAGTAAATCTGGTGAGATCTTACCCTGGAGTCACAATAGTAGTTTCCTTCTTTCTGGTTTCATTTGGTCTCCCAGGGAGAAGTAATAGTCTCCCATGTGACAGTGGGAGAGGGAGATGTTCACCTTAAGGACATGCATTGAAAATAAATCTGAAACACATTTCCTTGCACATAACCCAGCTCTTTGCATGGAAATTACTCTTTGGATTTTAGAGTGGCTGCAGAAAGTCTGTGAGTAAGTCTTGGGCTACTAAGACCATCAAATGGCTTATCTTGTTCTTGAGATTTGTTTCAGTAGAAGGTGCAGGAAATATAGATTTAATTCTTTTATTCAAACGCAGTAGATGGTTTGGGACAATTAATTTCCAATTGTTTCCCAGTAGAGCAGATTTACTTGTATATTAATGAGGCACAGGTGTTAGGCCCCTGGTGCCTGCATGCCTGGGAGGCATATTTAGGTTGTTTATCTAGTCAGCCATAGGTACTGCAAGGTACTCAAGCTTGCCTTTAACAGTTTATACAGTGAGGCTTTTTAATTTTTTGATGTTTTTTTAAATTTGCTAGCACCTGTTAAAATTTTAAAACTGATCATGTAGAAAGAAGTAGGAGTGCTTTCAATAGTAAATAGCACTAAATGTTAAAGAAAGTCATCTTCTATTATGCTTAACTGCCCAGCTTGACATTAAGAAGAAAAGAAGGTTCATTTAAGCAAATATGTCATGTGAGGAGCTAATACAGTCAACAGTATACTTTTGCGTATTTTTGGAATAGGTACTTCTTTGTCTACAGCTGAAACGTGAATGTGCTTATATTAATATTCATTTTTCTTGTTTATTCACTGAACTGCAGTACCAACATTTTAGAGGAAATGGAATAGCCTCCATAGACATTATGAATTTCAGTAGCTGGCATAATTATAGCGATCTACATATTCATTAAATCCAAAGAAGAAATGTGTCCAAAAAGACAGCCATGCGTTTAGAAATGGTACACAACTAAATATATACATTAAAAAAGTTCCTTTCCTCTGCTTATCCAATACTGTGTAGTGTCATATAGTCCTTAAATCAGCTAAGACTTTTTTGTTGTTGTTAACTGCTCATTCCTTTTGCTTTTGTACGCAGTAAAGAATGGGAAGAACTATTTGTAAACAACAATTACTTGGCAACTATACGGCTGAAGGGGATTAATGGGCAGCTGAGAAGCAGCAGGTTCCGTAGTGTTTGCTGGAAGGTAAGAAGAGAAAATATTTATTTACAGTTTGTGATTGCAATATATCAACACATTACCTGATGTGCTGGAAGATTATTGATGCAAAGAATCATGAATTTTCCAAGAGACTTCATCCCAATGTTTTCCTACTCATTTTTATAATTCATAGGACATTTGCTGATCATATTGAGTTGCTTTAGAGCTGAATTGTGGGGGTTAGAAAAAGATTCCTAGGAAAGAATCTCTTTGCGCTGGGTGGCGTGTTTAGAATCGAGTGCCACACAGCCATCTCTCTTCTCAGTCTGTGTGCAGTGAAGTCATGCACTGCAAATAAAGGAAGTCTGTCTCACAATCTATGTTTTGTGGAACTTGGGACTCCTTAAAAATCAGTCTGATGCTTCTGCTAGCAGCTTTTCCCAGTGAATTGAGAAAATGAGGACCAATCCTACTTGTAATGACTGGATTGAGAGGCAAGTCAGGTCTTCCAGTCTTTAAACACAACAGGTCCTCACAGGTCTCTTCCCATATTTTGTAAAAGTTGCAGGGAAAGGAAGAGAGAAGGAAAGCAAAGTAATACTGAGATGCTACATGAAGTCCAAAAGAATTTTGTTGTACTGGCATTGGGTCTTCTGTTCTGACTTTGATAGTAGAGAACATTTTTCCCAGTAGAGATGCTGAGAACAGTTGAATTAAATCACCTCACTTGGAATTTCTCAAACTTCACTTTGGCACAAAGACATAAAAAGAAAATGAAAATACTCTTTGTAAATGAATGAAAAAAATTGAATTTTGAAGTTTGAAGTGTATGTAGCATTGAGCAAATGTAATGAAAATATTTTCTTGGGGAGGCCGGATGAATATATGCCCCAAGCATTGTTTTATTGGTCTGCTGCTTCTTGAGCCTCTAAATTAGGAGGCCATAACCCAAAACCCCGAACTAACAAAAGCATCAAGTCGTTCACTGTCCACTAATTAAAAGAAGGAGTGGTTTTATTTTAGAAATCAAGCTGGTTTTATTTGCATGTCCCGATATGGGTTAGGACTCTCCTTTTAGAGTGCCTGTTTTAAAAATATTATCAATATTTTTGTAAATTTCTGAAATAGTATATTTATTTTTAATAATTTGGGAATGCTTTTTGTTTGTCAGTATTTACACTTTCTTAACACTTTTGTTTTCTCATTATTTTCTCAGCAGTTAAATAGTATTTTCCAATAGATGTTGCTTTTTAACCCTTGTTAAACAGAATTGTGAAAGAATGGAGATGTAGGCATTGTTAAAGACTTCTTGCAAAATCGACTCTTAACTGTCTTGCAGAATTCTAGAACACATGACTTTTCTATAGACTAATATTTTCCCTTTCACATTCCTTACGTAGAGTATATCTCTGTGTGTTTCGTTTCTTCTTTTCATTCATGTTGCATTAGCTCATTTAGCGAGCTTCAAGTTTTGTATATTTATTTTCGTCTCTTCTTTGCATTTTCTTTCTGCCTTGGAAGTCTCAATCAACTTTACTGAAGTTGTGACAGTTTACAAAGCTTCGAGTTTATGGCTTCAGGGTTTTTTAAATGCTTTATTTCCTACCGTAGAACTGTTATTGTTTCTAGCTTCTTATTTATTGACTGGAAAGTACTAAAGCCAGGAGTATTTTATAGGTCTTTGCTTTTTTTCTCCTTATGTGTAGAGTACTTCCTCCTCCTTTCTGAGGTGGTTTATGCTGTCTGGTAGGATTTATATGAAAAGCTGTGTTAAATTGATTGAACTTAATGGATTTGTTTTGTTTTGTTGATAGTTATTTTTGGAGGTTCTACCCCAAGACAGAAGTCAATGGATTAAAACCACTTCAGACTTAAGAACTTCTTACAGTAAGATCAAAGAAATTGTAAGTTGGTACAAAATAGATTCCCTATTCTCATGCTTTGACGTGCGTATTAATACTTGCAATATAACAGAAGAGGATTTCATTTTTTTTTCTGTTTCTACCCAGCACATTACAAACCCTCGGAAAGCAGGACAGCAAGATCTGATAATCAACAACCCACTCTCTCAGGATGAGGGGGTAAGTTGACCCTTGGTTCTATCAGCATATGTGTTACTAAAATTCTCATCGTCATCATACTGACACAAGTGAGTTCTTGCTGAAGAAGGAAAAATGGCAGGTGCTAAAATCTCCCTGCTAAATTTCCAAACTGGTCTGTGTTAACAGTGGTTCACAGGCTCTGCTGAACAACCAGCAATGCTCATTTCCAGGTTAATATTCTGATTTTTCAGGACTTATCACAGAGAAGGCTGTGATGGACAAAAGGTCGGTGCTGTATGTCCAGTATCGCAGCAGCTCCTTTCTTTGGCTGATACGCTTTTTTATTGCTGCGTGTTTTCATTTCATATGCAAAATGGCTCTAATTGAAGGAGTGTTTATACAGTCAATATGAGGGGAATGCTGTTAACAGCAAATCCTGAAGAACCCTCCTCTGTAAGACTGTTCAGCCTTGGAAGTTTTTCTCCAGCAAAAATAGAGTTGTTGTATGTCTGAGTTGTTTATGTGCTGAGTTAATGTCTAAAGCACCAGGCTGCAAGATACGCATTTCTCCCAAGGTTTTTAATTCTTTTTCTTTCCACAGTTAAAAGAAATAAAAGTTTCTTTTCAGAAAGCAGCCAGCTGCAAAATGACAGATCCAGATTTTAAAGAAATACTGAAAATGTGGTAAAAGTATTTGGTCTGGCTGTCATTAAGTGCAGAGGATCCAGCTCTCACTGAAATGAATGTGCCTCCTAGTAGCTTGGTATGACACTTTGGTGAGGGTTACCAGTAGATCTGTGAGCTTAATTTTAGTCTTTTTTTTTTTTTCCCCCTCACATGGCAATTTCTTATACCTGAAAAGGTGTTTTAGAGCACGTATCTTTAAGCTTCTCCATTAATTATGTTACCATTTCTGAAAATTCTTTTTTATCACATTTTCAAAATAATACCACGGAAATTTGTTGTTTTGCATTTGAAACTTTGTGAGATGTACACCTGGAAAGACTTTCACTGATACATTTGGTGGTACTGCCACCAAATTTTGTTCACAAAAATGGAAGCCCATATTTTCTTTGTATTTAGTGTCGTGCCCTGCTTCATACTTAACGTAGAAGGAGAGATAACTTTGCTTGTGGAAACATGGAAGTACTGGTCGTAGACACATTGGTAGCTCTGCAGCTGGTATGACTGTGCATGCCATCAAACC